>NC_090957.1:7307368-7545674 GCF_040807025.1 Struthio camelus | reverse complement strand
CATTCAGCATTCAGCATTCAGCATTCCGGGGGAGGTTTGAAAAGGGGCAGACAAACATGCCTTTGTGTTCAGTTGCTCAAGACTTCCATGTCCCACACTGTAATCCTATTTGGAGTGCCCAACAGCTGCCCCTTGGAGGGAAGGCATGTCTGAGGCATCCACCTCCAAGGGAGTGCTGGGCATTTGCTGGGGGCTGCAGAGAGGTGCATGGGATCAAGGTCTAAGCCAGGTCAATCCCAAGTCACAACAACTCCTATTCAAACCAGTGGCTCTGGCACTGGGATTCTGACACCTCGGTGGGTCACTACCCCTGCACGCTCCCAGGCTTTGCCTGGAGCTGCTACACACTTGCTCCGTCTGTTGTGCCCCCAGCCTCTCGGCTGCTCTTTTCTGCTCCTCGTCTATTCTCCTCGGGAGAATAAAACATTGATGGTCATGTCCTCATCTGGTGCCAGGCAGTACTGGAGGACATCCTGAAAAGAAGGCTTTTCTTCACGCAGCTTCCCAGCACTCTCCTCCTCTTTCCCAGCTGGGGCTAGGGATGAGCCCGACTGGACCCTTGACTGGGTTTCACTTCTCTGCTGAACCTGCAAGACAAGTCAAGGAAGGTTTTAGCCCCACTTCCAAGCACGCTCAGAGGCTCTCAACAGGCACCAAGAGAGCAGCCAGTGCCTGCAGGATCTCTGCTGTCACCAGACCCCTTGCTCTGGCCTGGCCTCAGGCACCCCATGAAGGCACGCTGCCACTGTAGCTACAGAACTGGCAGGGTCCCTGCAGCATACCCTAGCCATGTCACAGCCTGACCAGGTTTCACTGCTGCTTCCCACTGGCACTTCTCTCTCAAGCTGGGCTCTCTCAAGGCAACACAAACGAGGGAAGGGAATTGTGACTTGCAGAGCAGGACACCTGCCCTGCCTTCATCCCAGGCAAAGACTGGGGATGGGGGTTTAGCAGGGCTCGTTCTTCCTACAGGGCACAATTGTCTCACAACTGCCTCCTCTACACTGCTTGACTTGAGCCATCCAGTCAGCAATCTTAAGCTAATATTTGCAATACGAAGCCTCAACTCCCTTAAGCAAACACAGCCCACAACTTCGCACAGGGGCTCTTTTCAACCCATGAAGTGACCTCAACATGCTCTCAAGGGGAAACTGATGTGTCACCAGGGCATCACTGCAATTCCCCATTGGCCCCCCCTCTCCCACCAGGAGCTCACTCCTCACATCATGAATGAGTGGAAGGCATTGCCATTGGTAGAGCAGAACTCCAAAACGAAATCCTCCTACCGGGCTCAGTGGCTCAGAGCACACAGTCCACTCAAATGAGGGGAAGGAATTGCTGTTGGCTCAGCAGGAGCTAGGAATGCAGCCCTGCTGTGGCATTCAGCACGTCACACCAAACAAGCCTGAGCACCCCTGCTGACCTCAGGTTGCACCATCAGCATCAGTGCTCATGGCCTCCCTTGCTGCCTCCCCAACACCCAACAGCCCAGCAATGGGCCTTTCATACCACTGGCACTTCTCTTGGACCACGGAGCCCATTCCTGGGCGTCCTTGGCCTCTTATGGATGCTTCTGCAAAAGAGCTCCAGAGGAAATACGGCGGTCTTCTTCAAACATGCGCCTCTGTCTTCAGTTGCCTTGCTTGCTTTTCAGCCAAACCCACAGGAAAGGAAAATCTTCCTGGGCGTTCAGATTTTAGGAAAGGCAGGACTCCCCTGCCTCGCTCTTCGGCAGCAACAAGGCACCTCCAACCTGGCTCCCTGAGGAACCTGCAAGGCTCCGCTGCCCTGGAGCAGAGGAAAGGCTTTTTCTGTCGGAAGGTTTACAAAGTACCTGGCTCCTCTCTGCCCCTTCCTTTTCTCCCTTGCCTTTCAGGCCTGCCCTTTCTTTCTTCTCTTTTGGCTTAGCTGAGGAGTCCCACAGATCTCTTTGCCCCTGCACAACAGACAGAAAGCCTGCGTGCTGCAGGGCCACAGAAAAGACACAGCAAGGAGCACTACTGCCATCTGTTTCTTTCCAGTGGCGGAAGGTAATTTCTCTCTCTCTCCAGCCCTTTGTCTCGAGCCTTTCTCTCAGCGCTCTTAGGCCCTAAAGCTAGTACTGGCCAGACAGAAAATCCCTGCTTTCTTCTGACCAGGGAGCTAAATAACCACTCAGAGAAACAGAAGGTGGCCACCTTCCATCCCTGAAAGGCTCAGCAGGTACATTTCCACGAGGAACAGGGCCAAAGAGGGGCTTTTGATGTGATTCCGGAGAAGGCAGTAGTGACCAACGCCTAGAGAAAATAGAGCATAGCCTGCGCCTTTTAAAGCAAGCCCCTGAAAAGGTCAATCCAAGGTCTAATGAACACTTAGGAAGGAGGCTTCTATACCCGCTGCCCATAGAACTGCACTTTTCCACAAGCCCAGATGGCACAAGGAGGACCTCAGTCACTATCACATACCTGTCCTGCCCTCTCCTGGCTTTTACTGAGAGGGCTCACAGCTGGGAGTCTGGCTTCAGCACTTTGCTTCCTCTTGCCTTTCTCCACCTTCCTTGAGGAGCTCCCTCGGATGGCTGGCAGCACGCTGAAAACACACATCACGGGGAGGTGGTGTGAGGGTGTGAGCACAGGGGCAGTTTGCTCCCCAGCCTGCACTCACAAGCTGGGCACCTGCCACTGCAGCACAAGGCAGTTCTGCAGGGGAATGACGTGCGTTCAAATACATGTGTTCCCTTCCACAGAGACAGAGATCACCCCTGGCTGAAACAGCCTGGGCTGCCCAACATGCCCACAGAAATGCTCAGGATGCCCACATCCAGGCTCTCTCTGGATGCAGCCAGGACTTGTGGTGCCACGTCATGTGCAAGGACAGGCTCCGAGAGACACCAGTACGTCCCTTCCTGGCAATTGCATTTATCACTGCTCGGTGGTCCAAAATACTCTGTGGTTGGGGATGGAAAATGTAGTAGTATGGGGACTCAGTGTCAAGAATGGAGCAAGTGATCAGGGGAGGAAAGCACGCCTGCCATTTACCCATCCCTGCCACTCTCTTGGGCCTGCCACAAGACAACTTTTCAGATGAACGAAAAGGCTTAAAGGGAACCAAATCATTAACAGACCCTCCTGCTCTGTATCCTGGGTGGCGGGAGAACTGCAGTTTCACTTTGCCTTGCAAAGCAACGTCCTTTCCATTCAAAGAAAGAGCTCCTCCATGTTTAATCCCTTCTGACTTAGTACTCAGTGGCCATTGCAAACAGCCCAGAGAGTGGCACAGAGCTCAGACAAACACCTCCTCTGTCTAAAAGCCACTCCAAGAGCGTTCAGTCTTTCCCTCACCCTTGGAAAATGTCTGTGCATCCCCAACATTCTTGTCACCAAGAAAGAAAGGCTGCTGCTTACTTACATCTAAAGGGCATGAGAAAAGGGCCCTGGTCTCCCAGAAGCTACGTTTGCACTGAGTTGCCAAAAAGCCCGTACTCTGGAGGCAGAGTCAGGAGAACCATGAAGCGAACCCGGGGCTCTCCCAAGAACTTGCTGTGTGCTGGCCATCCAGCAAGGGAGCAGAGGTCATTGTGGCATGTGGTCAAAGGCCTTCAGAGTTACCACCAACACTGTCTCCAAAGGAAACGTCTCACTCAAACAACAAGAGTACAGGGTCACCCTCAGCCCTTTCTCCAAGTGCCTCACCTGCCAGGAGGAGCTTTGCCCTTGCCTGTGTCTCCCTTTCCTTTGTCCATGTTGAGAGCAGGAATTCTGGGTGGAGGAGGCTGCTCTCTGAAGAGCAGGTGGTTGGCAGGGAGATTTCCTGCAAGCAGGAGGCAAGAAAACACTTCAGGACAGCACTGTGGACTCCTTCTGAGCAGGAATGAGATGCAAATTGGCTCAAGCCTGTGGTAAAACTGTGAGGCCTCCAGCTGATTCCTTTGAAGCTTTGTTTTCTGGGGGGTCTTAGGCCCTTGGGAGTGCTGGCTCCTGTCCAACTTTCCGCTTGTACTGTGCAACAGCATTTTTCTTTTGGGCTATTCATTTCCTCATGCTCTGTCCCAGTCACATGATGCAAAAGGGGACTTGCTGGGATGCGCCAGTGACCAGAGTCCCTTGAGAGGTAATCATTGCACACGAGGGAACAGAACCTTGCATCTGCCCACTCCTCTCATACTGCCTACAAGTCCTCTGTTGACAGAGTCAACCCAAAGGCATTGTTTTGGGGATGATGATGAGAAATTAAGAAAGAAAGGTTACTCCTTGCTTTGAAAATGAAAGGAAGCCTTGGCACAGGCTCCTAGACTTGTTACCATCTACTCGGGGTGACTTTTCCCATCAGATGAAAACACATTGGTTCCCTGAGATGGGCCAGCTGTTCTCAGGACCCCCATGGAAATGGGGGCAAGTTTAACTCGGAGGTAGCCACTGCAGGTAGGAGTGCTGGGCTGCTCCAAGGTCTTGTTCCCTCCGGAGATTGCCCATATTGGGACAGCAGTGTCACCTCTAGTGCCTCATGCTACCTGAGGCCACCTGGGCACTGCCACCTGGGCTCCTACGCCCTACCAAGGAGCACAGGAGGAGGAGAAGGCACAAAGCCCTGCCACGAATCAGCTCTTCCACTACCTTGCTTGCCCCTGGAGTCAGCTTTTCTCCTCTCCTCTTCCCATGTGGGCTTCACAGGTGCCACGGGCTTCACGCGGGGTTTTCTAACTACACTCGCAAGCTTGTACCTGGACACAGGAAAAACACAGCAGCGGGAAGGGAGGGCAGCCCGCTTCCTTTGCACCTTGGGCAAAGAATGGGGACACAGTGGCACTGCGGAGCTACTGTGAAGTCCATCCTTTTCCAAAGCAGAAGATGCAGAATATGCCACATCCTGGAGGACTCCATCAGCAAGCTGAGTAACATCAGGAAGTCCTCCAGTGCCTGCAGGGGCATCAGCTTCCCCATCCTCCCTGGCAGAAAGCTCATTTTCACCTCCCTCCCCTGTGCTGCCATGGCAGACCATCTGCCATCTCCTGTGGCAGCCAGGGGCTCGCAAGCAAACATACTCACTCTGGAAAGACAATGGCACGGCCACAAACGGTGAGAGAAGCAGCAGTTTTGGTGCCCGACAGGACTGAATCCCTCAGCTCTGGCATCTGCAAGGTGAGAGACACAGGGGAGATGATGCCAAGAAAACGAGGTCCGTGCTCACAAGGGCAGCACACTTTCCCATGGCTCAGAGAAGAACCTGCCTCTCAGAAATGCTGAAACAAAGCACTCGCTTCCTTACAGCAGCCCCTCAGTGCTACAGCAAAGCAACTGGAGGGAAATAAATGAGAAAGGGCAAGCACACGGTCAGGCTTTTTGCAAGGCTGACAATCCAGAGACTCAGCCCAGGGACCAGGTCTTGCCTCATGCCGAAGGCCATGGAGGCAAGCACAGGGGAAGGCATTTCACTAGCCAGGCTTCCTGGCTGCTGCGGTTTCCCTGCTGGCTTCAGTTGGAGCCTCCTGAGCTGAGAACAAAGGCGTCACATGTGCCGTTAACCCCACAGTCTCTCCTAGCATTCAAATGGCTGCCTCTGCACCCTGGAGGAATAGAGACACTCAGCCCTTCCTTTCCCTTTGCACAGCGGGGGACAACTGTGAGGGCCAAGCCTCTGGTGGGTGTTCAAGGAGCAGCTGAGGGCCCTGCTCTGGGACCCACTGCAACAGAGGCTGGAGAACAGCCTTGGCCCAGAGAACAGCCTCAAAGGACACCACGGACTAAGACAGAAGGAAGAGACAGAGCTGGGAAGCAGGGCTCGGCTACAGCACTGAACCATGGCTTTCTGGAAGGAGACAAATCTAAGGGGAAAACACACCACAGACCTGCCCTTTTCTTTGAATTTGTCCCTCACCACATTGGAATGGGATCCTGGGCAGGAAGGAGCTTTGCTTTGACCCAGGACAGAAATCCCCAAGGTCTTCTATGTCACCGAGTCCTCTGAATGCCAGAGAAGAACAGTGCAGGGAGCTGGCATTACTCTAGGCCACGACTATCCACCCGCCCAGAAAGGTCGTGGCAGGCCATCAGAAATCCACTCACTCGTCCTTTGCTAGGATTCCCAAAAGATTAGAAGCAGCAGTGGAGAAAGGGAAACCTTACCCGCAGGTAAGAGCTGCTGTCAGCTCTCCAGTCCCATTTAGCCTTTGCAGAAAGTCTCTGTAAAACCTCATTTTCACCTCTTTTCCTTGAATGACAAGCAGGCCAATGTCCTTCCACACAAAGGCAACATTCTTCCCGCTCTTGAGGCAGCGAGAGAAAAGACACGTGCTCTCTTCTATGCAAGACTCCACTGGTTTCCGAGGAACAGAGATGTGCGAGGCTATGCGAGCATACTTCAGGGGCTCAGCTTGCTTATGACCTAGGAAGCAACACAGCAAGAACACAGTGCCTAACAAAGCAGTTCAGCAGGCTACAACGGAGCATTGGCAGCTTTGAGGTCTTCCCGCAAGACACTGCTACAGAGCTGTCTTCTTTAACCCTGCTGGTAAAGCTCATGGGGGAAGCTGATGCCATCCCTCCCGAGAAGTTCAAAGCACTCTGCAACCGGATGTGCCAAGAGTACAGCAATGCTTTCTTCCCTACACAGGGAGAAAGAAAGGGCCCTAGCCATCTCCTATGAACAAGAGACATGATGGCAGAACAAGGAGAGGAGAAAGGAGGCCACTTCCCATGATGGGGGAGTGGGTGCCACCACGGTACTTGTGCCCGCACTCAGTGCCTTCCAGGTTGGGAGAGATTTAGCTGTGCCATGTCACAGGGATTCAAGGAAGAAGGAAAACCCACGTACTGCGTCGCTCCTCTTTAGATCCTTCCAGTCACCCGCAGCACCCTCAGCAGTGCACAGCAAACATCCCTGCTTTTGGGGTCAGAGGGCTCCTGCTGCCCCACAGGCATCCCCAATGTCCACTACAGCGGCAGTGCTGCTACCACTGACCAGCAATCACAGAACAGCTGCCCTCTCATGGCTTTGCATACACACTATTGTTCCCATCTCCGCTTCAGGGCTCTCTACAGCTGCCTGTGACCTAATTCTAAGGAGCGGGAGAATGGAAGAGCCACCATGAATGCCAGTATTTGCCTTTACAAGCTCCAGGGTGGCATAAACATGAACCAACGGTGTTAACTAAATCTGATGAGAAGCAGCAGCCCCAATACATGTGGCATGTAGCCAGCTGTTAAAGCAAGTCATGCGGAGAGCAAGTGTAATTGTACTCTGCATTAGGATGTCAGGAGTAGTCCAAAAAAAAAATCTGAAGCTGTTCTCAGGGCCTGGTGAAGGAATTCCAGATTTCTAACAGTCACTGCTGAACAGCACTTATGCACACCCCAAAGCTGTCCCAAGGGGAAGCCAAAGTTTCAGCCTGTCTTCTTTACCAGGAGCATAGGCGTTATCATCGGAGAGGCCCTGGACCTCCGCAATATTCTTTGACAGACGGAACAGGGGTCTGCGCACAGTCAGAAGACCACGCTTCCCACCACCAACATGTTGTTGATGTAACAACATCAAAGGTCCCAAGGCGAATAATTCGGACTCCCTGAAAACAAGAAGGAAGAGAAGAAGGAGGAGGCTCTTAGGTGGACAGGCTGGTGACTTGTCAGGGCATGGGGATGGTGCTCGGTGCCTTTCCCTACTCCTGGAAAGCTTTGGAGAAGCCTTGCAGAAGGTCTTGTGAAGACCTTTCCGGAGGTTTTCACCCCCCTCCTCTTCACCCTCTCAAAAATACAAGTAAAAGCAGAGAAGTCATCCCTTTAATACATAAGACCCAGAAGAAGGGCTTCCTGGCGAGGCCCAGGAGGGCAGACCCACCTGGTTCAGCATCAGCTGCCGTACAATGTAGTCAGACACACCTTCCCAGACAGCAAGGGTCTCTGGAAAAGAAGGGAAAGACACGTCATGCTCTGAGTGAGCCAGCTCACAACCATTCAGCACATGCCTAACCAAGGAGAGGCGGAGGGCAGGCATCATCAAACAGCACCCCCTCCCCAAACTAACCCCATTCCTCACAGGGGCCATCAGGCTAGAACCTGTCCTGTGACCCCAGCCGAGGTCTGGACCTGAAACAGAGCCATTAGGGCATGGAGATCATGCTACCGGACATCCGCAGTGTGTCTCCCAGATCAATGCTTGCTCTGCCAGGCTGGAGGTACAAGGAGATCCAGTGGGAAGGACTAGAGGCAGTGGCTGGGCTCCTGGACAGAAAGCCCCACTGAGCTGAGGAAAAGTGCAAGGGTTCATTTCAAGCACGGCAGTTTCCTGCAGCCTCTCCAGAGCCCAGCAGGAGCTGCAGGACCCCTCAGCCTTCTTCACACAGCTCTCCTTTCCTGACAAATGCAGCTCTCACGCGGTGAGCCCCTCCCTAGGGATATTGGCAATGGATTTCCACCCCAGCGAGAGGATGCTGCTGTGCCCGTGGGAGTCCGGGGGCTCAGGGCATCCCCTAGAGGCTCCCCTGTGGGGCCAGCTTCCCCATACGGCATCCCTGCACACGCAGGCTCTGCACGGCCACCCAAGCAGCTCCACCTCCTTCCCACACCAGGATCTCAGGTGGGTGATCCCCACTGTGAGGCCAGCAGCGACCCTCGGGGCAGGGACTTCTGCCTGGGGTGCCCCAGGACAGCAGGGGCAGCATCAGGGCCAGGAGCCAGAAGTCCTGGTGCCCACACTGGCATCTGAGCCAAAAGGCACCATCAGTCAGACCATCAGACCATCCAGCTTCCCCCTGGCCCCAGGGTTTCCACAGCCATGTTCAGAGTTAATGAGCTCTGCGACAGCTCCTGGGAAGGAGCTCCTGAAGTCTTTACCCTGGGTGGGAGTGTTGGCACCCTCCGCCCACGCCATGTCCCGTGGCCAGCGTCCCAGAGCTCCATCTTTGTCCTCTTCGCCCTGCGTCAACCTCACAGTAGGAGGTGACAAGAAAACAGCTCCTCTCCTCCTCCTTCTCCTCCACACTTCACCACAGCCCCACGCTGCCTTGGCCTCCCCGCCGCTGAGGCTCAGCGGCTCCTGGCAGCAGAGCGGTGCCGAGAGCAGCCCCAGCGTCTGGGCTCCCTCGGGCTCACCGGGTCATTCCCCTAGGCAGAGAGGGGCTGCGTGGGGCAGGGCTGCTCACAGCTCCCGCTCACCCCCAGAATGCTTCCCCAGAGCATTCTCAGGAGGAAGCTCAAGGCAGAGACAACACCAAAGGCAAGGAGCTTCCCTGAGTCTGTGCTTTCAGCTCCCTGCTGTTGGGCTGGGGGCAAGGGAAAAGGAGCTGCCAAGCCTGGGCAAGAGCCACAGACTCCCAAGGCCACGCAGAGACCAGCAGGTCTGCAAGGAAGCTCAGGAAGTGCCTTCCTGCACTCTCTGCCCACGCACAGCACCAGCAGCACCTCTGCTGGCCCCATCCGGCTCTCTCCCAGCTGCTCCACAGCACCTGCCAACATACAGATAGCCTTTGACGCTGCCCCACTGCCGGGGGGGTGTCCGTGGGGCAAAGCCAAGTGCATGGGGGGGTCTGCGATGGGGGCTGGGAGCCAACCCTCCCCTAGGTAGACGTCACCTGCAGACACTCGACTGTCTCTGTGGAGGGGTCCTGAGGGGCTGCGAGCGCCCTCCAGCCGGGCACAGCCCTCACCACGGGGATGGCGCTGAGGAACGGCCACTGCTGCGGGAGGGGCTGCCAGGAGAAGGGGCACAAATGCTGGGGGCTCCCACGGGCCAGAGATGGCCCAGGCCAGGCCAAGCCTTCCTCAGAAGCTGCTGGCATCACAGAGGAGAGTCTGGCCCCATCATCTTGACACCCTCCCTTCACATACTTGTACGCATTGATGAGATCCCCTCTCGGTCTTCTCTCCTCCAAGCTCTGCAGGCCAGCTCTCGCAGCCTTTCTTCACAGGAGACATGCTCCAGGCAGCCCCTCATCCTCTTTGTAGCCCTCCGCTGGACTCTCTCCAGTAGCGCCATGTCTCTCTTGTCCTGCGGAGCCCAGAATTGGACACAGTACTCCAGGTGAGGCCTCACCAGGGCTGAGGAGAGGGCGAGGATCACCTCCCTCCACCTGCTGGCAACGCTCTCCCTAATGCACCCACCCCAGGATCCCATTGGCCTTCTTGGCCACAAGGGCACACTGCTGCCTCATGCTTCACTTGCTGTCCACCAGCACTCCCAGCTCCTTCTCTCCAGAAATCCTTTCCAGCAGGTCACCCCCCAACCTGTCCTGGGCCATGGAGTTCGTCCTCCCTAGGTGCAGGACCCTGCACTTGCCCTTGTTGAACTTCAGGAGGGTCCTCCCCACCCAGCTCTCCAACCTGTCCATGCCCCTCTGAATGGCAGCACAGCCTTCTGCTGTGTCACCACTAGCTACAGGCCTCCCACTAGACTCTGCTCCACTGACCACAACCCTCGGAGCTCGGCCATCCAGCCAGTTCTCAACCCACCTCCCTGGCCACTCGGCCAACCCACACTCCCTGAGTTTACCTAGGAGGAAGGGATGCGAGGCAGTGTCCAAGGCCTTGCTGAAGTCCAGGCAGACAACACCCACTGCTCTGCCCTCATCTCCCCAGCCAGTCATCCCCTCCGAGAAGGCCGTCAGGTTGGTCCAGCATGAGGTCCCTTTGGTGAGTCCACGCTGACTACTCCTGACCACCTCCTCGTCCCCCTCCACGCCAGCGCCCATGCTCTGCCATGGCCCCGCCCCTCCCCTCTCTGCCCCCCCACCCCTCCTCGCCCCCCCCACACTGCGCACGCGCACTGCCGCCCCCTGCCTGTCCCTCCTGCAGGTCCCGCCCCGGGAGGCCCCGCCCCCTCCGGAGCGAATGGGGGAGCGCGGGGTGGGCGGGGCGGGGGCGCTGGAGGCGTCACTTCCGGCGCGGGGGCGGGGCTGTGTGGGCGTGGCCGCCGGCCCTGGTGCCGCTGTGGAGGCCGGGGAGAAGCAGCGGAGCCAAAATGGTTGTTGCCGGCTGCTGCGCCGGGAGCCCCGAGCGCCGCCGCCGCCGCCGCCGCCGCCTGTGGTGCGCTGGCGGTGCGGGAGCTGGCGGGGCGCCGGGGGCTGGGGCGGAGCGGGGAGCGCGGGGGCCCCGCTCTGGCCGGCGGCCCCGGGGCGGCGGGAGTTGTCCTCCGGGGGAGCCTGCGCGGGAGAGGGAGACGCTGCGGCCGGGAGCTGCTGCCGGCTGCCGTGGCCAGGGACGGGCAGGAAAGAGGGCTGTGCAAAGGGCAGGGCCTGAGCGCCTGCCTGCCTGTGCAGGGCTCTAGCGCCTGTTGGACAGCCTCCTTGTTGCGCTGCCCTTGCTAAGGAGGAAAGTCAAAGGTGGGGCACAAACGGGCTCTGCCCTCGCTAGACCGAGGAGAGGGATGCGAGCACCCCCTGGCGTGGAGAGCGTTTTCAGGAGGTTCTCCGGCCGGAGCCCGGGTTTCCTCTTGGTTTCCAATATTCCTCAGCACCAGTGTCCTTGTTCCTTTCTCCCAGGCCCTTGGTTAAACCTCCGGTGTCAAGACCGAGCGTAACCCTCTCCGGGAGGTGTGCATTGCTGTGGGGGGAGCTAAGCATAGATGGATTTTTCCTTGCTTCTGCCTTGCGTCCATGCATGTTCGTGGGCTCTGGCTGCTGTAGAAAGTCCAGTTTTCCCCTTTCCTTCCCCAAATAGTGAAGAGAAAATGGATCTTCCTGTGTCATCAAGGTACTTCTCATCCCCCAAGCGTTTGACAAAGGGCCGAACGAGGCTCTCACGGGCGGTGAGCGCTCTCCAAAAACTGGAGCAGGGTGTGCTTCTGTTCAAGAGCGGGTGTTGTTCCCACAGCCAGGTACTGAAACTCTATTTCTCCCTGCAGGTCACCTGGAGGCGGTTGAATTGTACTTAGCCTCTGCTGGACGGCTGATGCTGGCAAGCAGTGCCTGGAGGCAGCTCGACTGAAACTTGTGTTGTGCTAAAGGTTCAACTGGAGGACACAGCAATGTGTTGCCTGCTTGAGTTTGGCCTTCTGAAAAAAACAGAATACGCAGAATGAGAAGATGTTTTTATGGGAGAAGATTTTTTGTCCAGGGGTGATAGTACAGGCTGGCTTTGGGAGCAAAAGCGTGGAGAAGAAGGGATTTTTGGTGAAGAAAGCCTGACGAAGCCTTCCAGTGTTTCCTTGTCGTTTTGAAAGCAGCTAGAAGAGACCTGAGAAAGCGCTTTCAGTCTGTGCTGCTGTAGCAGAACTCTTTGCCAGACTCCAGCTTTGTTTCAGCTGGCAAAATGTTTCAGCTGACTGTTGCCTTCTGCCTAGTGCGGAAGTGTGCAGCTGAGACTTGTGGAAAGACCTGGTTCCTGAGCCCTGCTTTAGCAGCAGGTGATTAAAGTGGGAGGCTGAGTTGCTTTTCTGTCTTTTATTGTGTGTGCTACGTGGACTTTTCTTTTCCTGGAGCTTGCAGTAGGGAGTGAGGTACATGTTTGCTTCTGAGGGTAGATGGCTTAGTACTCTTTAGGCTGTTGCTTTCCTTGAGGAGGAGGCAAGCTTGGCGTCTAGGTGGGGGTACTTTCTTGCTAGTAAAGCCCCCAGCCGTTGGGTGCTAGAAGGGAGTGTTACTGGAAGGCATGTGAGAAAGAGGCCAGAGATGGTGTGGTGGGCGAAGTAGCTGTGTGTGAGCGGTGTGTTGCCCGGGCGAGGTGTGGGGGGTGTTGCTGAGCTGCTGCAGCGGTGGCAGTAGCTGCGCTGGAGGGATCTTCCTGTGTTTCTGTCGGAGGTGATGGGTGAGGTGCTTGGAGGGGAGGACTTTGGGACGCGAAAGGTAACGTTGGGAGTGTGGGCCCTGTGCAGGGAAGTCAGTGTCTGAGAGGCTGCTCTGTGGCTGCCCAAGGCTGTTCTGCCTGTTCTTTCCTCAGCATCGAGGCACGTGTGGAGGAGCCTGGCCAGCCTTGAGCAAGGAAGAGAAAACCCAGAGTTCCACCTTATTCAGGTAATGAATAAGGCGCACCTTATTGTTCTGAGGTGTCACGTACCTTGGAAAACTCTGGTTCTTCTACTGAAGCGTTATTACTGAAGTTGTGAGGGTTTTCATGCATTCTTTTCTCTTTGGGAGTGTCTGTGTGTCCAGGGGCCTGAGGAGGTATGGTGGGGGCTAGCCCCAGGCAGGACAGTATGTGTGCTGAGTGAATAGGCACTATTTCTCCTGCCAGCAGTAGAGATGCCCAAGTCAGTAGACTCCAGGCATTGTTTTCTGGTTGTGTGCCTCTACCCATGGGCAGCAGCGAGAGCATTTCAGCTGGCAGGCTCAAATCTTTTGGTCGAGGAAGTCTAAATCAGCCAGAGCATTTCTGCTATGTTATGCAGAGAACTGACTTTATCCCCACACAAAGGGGCCAGAGGGTGACCTTTGTGTTCGATAAGTAGCCATAGGCATTAGCTAGACGTGTCACTTGAATTTGGATTTCAGTTCATTGCTGCATCACTCTGCTAAATCAAAAGTCCCGTGTAACATCAAATGTCTTCCAAATAAGCTTTTCTCTTCAACATGACACTCTCCGTATGTGTGGAATATCTGAAAGAACCTGGTCAGTGAGTACTGGACTCTGACGTAAAGGAGCAGCAAGACTCAGGGCACTGCCTGCAGGCGCCAGGATGAGATGAGCGACTCCAAAGTGAAAGACAGTTGGGAATCAGAGGACATCTGAGAGCTGCCAGTGGGGAGGAATCTTGAGAGCCCTTGACACAGTCGGTCTGTGGCTGCAGGGCACTGCTGCGCTGGTTCCCGGAGGGTTCTTCTAAAGGCAGCACCTTGCACAGCTGAGAGGGGCTGTCAGGGTGGCTCTCGGAGCTTCTCCTGTGTGGAGCAGGAGGTGCTTTAGATCAGGGATGCCCAGCCACACCGTCTCAGGGACAGGGCACGACGGTTACCTTCTGCCGGGGATGGTGCAGGGGTGTGAAGCCAGGGAGTGCGCCCAGGTCTGCACGGGCTGTAATTCAGAGCAGTGTGCCTGCATGCCAGGGTGCTGTGTGCATCAGGACCATGCCTTGCAGGTGGGCAAGGAGCCCTCAGGCTCTTGCCACGCTGTGGGAGAGGCGCTAGCCTCTCAGAGGACTGGGAGGAGGAGGCACAGATCCCTTGCAAAGTGAAGGTGCTGCTGACATGTGCCTGGGGCCAGGGCCATGGAACCTGCTAGGCCCTCTCCCAGCTGCTGGGAAGGCACTACAGAAGCAGACAAATCCCGGGGAAAAAACCTTCCGCATGTTCCTGGGAGTCAATGGAAGGGTCACTTCTGTTTGAGAACATGAGAGGGCAGCAGCAGGGAGGTGGCTGGGGTTTGTGCTTGTGAGAGGACTTCTGCCTGAGTAGCGGACAGGCCAGCAGCAGGAGCAGCATCAGCTAAGCCGCTGTGAGGTCCCTTCAGTCTGAGCAGCTGATCAGCAGGGAGAGGACTGGGAAATTGCTTGTGGGGACACTTCTGTCTCTGTAGATGAGAGGCCAGAAATGCGCTGGCCTTGCAGGGCTGTTCCCTGCTGGGCTGGGGCACTCCGGGGAGGCCTGAGCCGCCCCCAGGTGGTGCTGGGCAGGGGGCTTGTGTGGGCTCCCACTGCCATGGATCCAGCAGGCTGCCTGGAGTCCACTGAGTAGACTCAGCACTGAGTTCACGCAAGCAGGGGTTTGGTTGGTTTGGTTGGGATTGTCTTTCCACACTGAAATAGAGACTGCTGTTACACTTAAAAACAAGATTTATCAGCTCATTCCGATGAACCGCACACCACACGCAGCCTTGACAACACAGCTCATGCAGTTGGGTGGTGACTCTGTTCACTTGTGTGGGGACAAGTGCTCTGTCATTCTATATATATATATATATATATATATAAAATATATATATAGATATGTATATACACACATACACATGTATATATATGTTTGTACATAGACATATATAGACACTATATGGTGTCTAGGAACTACAGAAGGCATTCCTGATGATCAGCTGTTTTTATTCTTAGGAGAATAGGGCTTTTCACCATTGCAGAAATAGCCTCAGGCAAGTCAGGGGATTCAGGGGTGCTTTGTGCAGACTGTTTGTAGAGTCTCCTTAGTTGGGCGGTAGGATGGAGTTTTAAGCAAATAGCGTGTTGCCATTAAATCGAAAAATGCAAGATAAGGCATTCCAGCCCTAATTTAGAAGCTGTACTAGTGCAAGTGAGGCATGTGGACTATTCAGGGGAGTAAACTCATCTCTCTTGTCTTTCCGACAGGATAAACCATATCATAACAGAGGATGCACTGCATAGTGATGAAGAATCACCTTCAGGGTTTGAAGATGAGTTATCTCATCAGATGCCCGGTAGACGAAACAGGTAAATGTCTGGGTCCTTTGGATTCCAACTCTTGAGAGTGCTGGGTCTTTGTAAACAGTCCTTGCTGTTGTCAGCGTGAGGAGATGTAGAGGAGGGAGTAAAGACAAGTTTGTCAGGGAGGGAGGGTTATCTCAATACATGCACGAAGTAAGCGCAAAGATAAATCTAGGTACAGGAAAGTACATTGCTATTGTGGATCAAATGGAAGGACCCAGCTGCCTTTTCCTGCACATAAAAGATCCAGAGACTATTGGGAGCCGTTGATTTAATCCAGGGTATTGCTTCAGTAACTCAAGCCCAAAGAAATGTGCTGTCTGTCCTTTTAGATAAAAAACCTATACAGATTTGTGTAGCCCTCTTTGCCCTTCCCACTTCCAGCATTGTTAAAACAGCAGTGAATTATGTAGTGGGAATAACATTGCACAATTGCATGTGTTTCGATCCCCCCCCTTTTTTCCCTAAAAAGGCTACTCTGCTCCCGGCATCACGAAAATGAGTGTCTGGGTGGTGAAGAAATCCCGGCGGGTGCGTGCTGAGGGAGAAAGTTGTACTTCTCCCCCGGATCAGTCACCTGAGCCCTAGTCCCTGCATGCATTTGGCTGGCCAGTGGCCATGCGTTATGTGAGAACCATCACTTGCCTAGACAACATAGTGGGGAACCAGCGGACATGGTGGGGCTTGGCAGGATTGCTTAGGGGAGGTGTGGTACGAGTCAGCCAGAAAATGGGCTGTGGTAGTCTTCCGGATCCCAGAAGAGCTTATGACCTGCTGGAGGATGGAGACTATTAACAACAACAAAAGTGGCGGGGAAGGGGGAAAGAGAAGAAGAAAAGATTAACATCTCTGTCTTCCTTGCTAACTTTATTTGTAAACCTCTTTTTTTGCAATTGCTGTTGTTGAAATGCTGGTTGCCAGCCAGCATGGTTCAGGGCAGGGCTCTAAACAGCTGGAGAGCCAGGCTACAGGCCAAGGTCTCCTTTGGAGCCTGCAGCGAGACGTGCTTGGGAAAAGTTGGCAGTTCATACCCTGGGCCTGTCAGGTCTGCTTGTTAACACCACATCCCCACCACCTGTCGGGGCTCTGCTTGGGCCTTTGGAGGAGCTTGTTGGAAGTTGTGGAGGCTTTGTGGGGACCCCCGAGGAACTAGACAGTGCTTGCTGCTAGCAGGAAAGGAGAGCTAGGCAAGGACAACTGCAGGAGGCCTTAACTTCTCCTGGGAAGTTGTAGCTAGGTGTGGCTGCTGCTAACGAGCAGCACCTGGGTTGCCCCTGAGGAGAGGGAGTTGGGGCTTTTGATCCAGGTGGCACCACCTTGATTGGGTGGGTCAAGCACCCTGTGAGTCACTGCTAGGCAGAGGCCTCTAGAAGAGCCAGGCCTAGAGCACAGTGAACAGAGGCAGCAGTTTGTGCAGGAGGTGCTTTCCATTTCTGGTAGTGGTGTGTGCTTCCTCAGGTGTGGTCATGACATGCTGCAGAGCACCTTCCCCAGTGGCTGCTGGAGGTGCTGCATCACCTGTGTCTGAAGCTTCATCCCAGACAGACCCTCTGAGAGCAGATGCAGCTGTAGAGGTGTCAGGCTGCAGGGAGTGCCTAGGGCCTCTCTGTGAGGCCTGGGCTGACAGTCAGCTCTCCTGCAGAAGGTGTGCTGTGGCTGATCAGTTGTATTGGCAGGTAAAGGAGTCAGTCAGGGAGGAAGTCAGTAGGCTGCGTAGCATCCAAGAAGATGAGTAAGAGATGGACAGGGTATTCTCGGAGGCTGTGCAGCTCCAGGAGTCCCCACCCCGCACTGCAATGGAGTTGCTGGAGGGCTCTGCACCGTGTGAAACAGTACATCATAACACTGTTGAAGAAGGCTGGAAAGTGGTCACTTCTTGTAGCAGGAGAAAGGCTCTTGCTGCCCCTCAAGACTTGCCTTTGAGGAACAAGTTTCGTGCCCTGCAGGCTGAGGAGGAGCTGGGCATGACTTCAAGGGAAGCTCCTGGCCTGACAGACCCCGTGCCATGTGGGAACACCTGGAAGAAGCGGCGAGTAATTGTTGTGGGTGACTCCCTGCTGCAGGGGACAGAGGCACCTATCTGCCGACCAGACCTCTTGTCTAGAGAGGTTTGCTGCCTGCCAGGGGCTCGAATAAGAGATGTCATGGAAAGACTGCCAAGGATCTTCTTACACCTCTCCTGAGAAGCCTGCATGCTCGATTGGCTCTCTGAAATGCCTGTACACCGATGCAGGCAGCAAGGGGAATAAGCAGGAAGCATTAGAGCTCTTGTGGGGTTGCAGGGCCATGGTCTCGTTGCAGTTACAGAAACATGGTGGGATAGCTCACATGACTGGAATGCTGTCATGGATGGCTCTGTGCTTTTTCGGAAAGACAGGCCAGGAAGGCGAGGTGGTGGAGTTGGTCTTCATGTGAGGGAGCAACTAGAATGTGTGGAGCTCTGCCTGGGGGTGGCTGAAGAGCAAGTTGAGAGCGTATGGGTCAGGATTAAAGGGCAGGCTAGCATGGGTGACACGGTGGTGGGGGTTTACTGCAGGCCACCTGATCAGGAAGAGGAAGTTGATGAGGCCTTCTAGAGAGAGCTGGAAGTAGCCTCACGCTCACAGGCCCTGGTTCTCCTGGGAGGCTTCAACCACCCTGACATCTGCCGGGAAGAGAGCACAGCTAGGCACAAACAGTCGAGGAGGTTCCTGCAGAGCATTGAGGATAACTTCTTGACCCAGGTGGTAGAGACGCCAACAAGGAGAGGTGTGCTGCTAGACCTTGTCAAAGACAAAGAAAGTCTGGTTGGAAATGTGAAGGTTGGGGGCAGCCTTGGCTGCAGTGCCCAGGAGATGGTGGAGTTCAGGATGCTGTGAGGAGGGAGCAGGGCAATAAGTAAGACCACAACGCTGGACTTGAGGAGAGCTAACTTTGGCCTCTTGAGGGACCTACTTGGAGGACTCTCATGGGGTAGGGCCCTAGAAGGAAGGTGGGTCCAGGAGAGCTGGTTAATAGTCAAGTATCACTTCCTCCAGGCTCAAGAGCAGTGCATGCCTCTGAGTAAGAAGTCCAGCAAAGGGGGCAGGAGAGCTGCCTGGCTGAGCAAGGAACTCCTGGCAAAACTCCCAACAGAAGAAGGCAGTCTACAGAATGTGGCAAAGGGGACAGGCCACTTGGGAGGAATATAGGGATACAGAGAAGGCAGAGTTGCTGAATGCCTTCTTTGCTTCAGTCTTTACTGCTAAGGCCAGCCCTGGGGAATTCCAGACCCTGGGGACAGGAGAGGAAGTCTGGAGAAAGGAAGACTCTCCCTTGGTCGAGGAGGATCGGGTTAGAGATCATTTGTGCAAACCTGACATCCACGGGCCCCGATGGGATGCAGCCATGAAGGCTGAGGGAGCTGGCAGATGTTATTACTAGGCCGCTCTCCATCATCTTGGAAAGGTCCTGGAGATCAGGAGAGGTGCCTGAGGACTGGAAGAAAGCCAGTGTCACCCCAGGCTTCCAAAAGGGCAAGAAGGAGGAGGCAGGAAACTACAGGCCTGTCAGCCTGCCCTCCATCCCTGGAAAGGTGATGGAACAGCTCCTCCTGGAGGTCATCACTAAGCATGTGGAGGACAAGAAGGTGATCAGGAGTAGTCAGCATGGACTCACCAAAGGGAAATCATGCTGGACCAATCTGATAGCCTTCTCGGAGGGGATGACTGGCTGGGGAGATGAGGGCAGAGCAGTGGGTGTTGTCTGCCCGGACTTCAGCAAGGCCTTGGACACTGCCTCGCATCCCTTCCTCCTAGGTAAACTCAGGGAGTGTGGGTTGGCTGAGTGGCCAGGGAGGTGGGTTGAGAACTGGCTGGATGGCCGAGCTCCGAGGGTTGTGGTCAGTGGAGCAGAGTCTAGTGGGAGGCCTGTAGCTAGCGGTGTCCCCCAGGGTCAGTACTGGGTCCGGTCTTGTTCAACGTATTCATCGATGACCTGGATGAAGGGACAGAGTGCACTCTTAGGAAGTTTGCTGATGAGACTGAAGTGAGAGGAGTGGCTGACACAGCAGAAGGCTGTGCTGCCATTCAGCAGGACGTGGACAGGCTGGAGAGCTGGGTGGAGAGGACCCTCCTGAAGTTCAACAAGGGCAAGTGCAGGGTCCTGCACCTAGGGAGGACGAACTCCATGGCCCAGGACAGGTTGGGGGGTGACCTGCTGGAAAGGATCTCTGGAGAGAAGGAGCTGGGAGTGCTGGTGGACAGCAAGTGAAGCATGAGGCAGCAGTGTGCCCTTGTGGCCAAGAAGGCCAATGGGATCCTGGGGTGGGTGCATTAGGGAGAGCGTTGCCAGCAGGTGGAGGGAGGTGATCCTCGCCCTCTCCTCAGCCCTGGTGAGGCCTCACCTGGAGTACTGTGTCCAATTCTGGGCTCCGCAGGACAAGAGAGACATGGCGCTACTGGAGAGAGTCCAGCGGAGGGCTACAAAGAGGATGAGGGGCTGCCTGGAGCATGTCTCCTGTGAAGAAAGGCTGCGAGAGCTGGCCTGCAGAGCTTGGAGGAGAGAAGACCGAGAGGGGATCTCATCAATGCGTACAAGTATGTGAAGGGAGGGTGTCAAGAGGACGGGGCCAGACTCTTCACTGTGGTGCCCAGCAACAGGACAAGAGGCAATGGGCACAAACTGAACCACAGGAAGTTCCATCTGAACAGGAGGAAAAACTTCTTGATGGGGAAGGGTGACGGAGCACTGGCACAGGTTGCCCAGAGAGGCTGTGGGAGCACTGGCACAGGTTGCCCAGAGAGGCTGTGCAGTCTCCTTCCCTGGAGATATTCAAAACCCTCCTGGATGCGATCCTGGGCCATGGGCTCTAGAGGACCCTGCTTGAGCAGGGGGGTTGCACTGGATGATCTCCCGAGGTCCCTTCCAACCTTGGCCATTCGGTGATTCTGTGATTCTTTACTCTCATAGGATTAATTGACTCCGGTGAGGAAGGTGGGATTGGTGGTTAAGGAGGTGGCCTGGTTTTAATGTGCTGCCTGTTATTTCTGCCTTAATATCCACGTTTTCTTTTGGATTGAATGACCTCAAGTAAGGATGTTGCGCATGACCATATTTTCTGCTCCAAATTGAAAGTCAGGATGTTGCTGGCAGCTCAGGGAGCTGGAAGATGCTGCTCATAAACCTCTCTGCATGGCAAGAACTCCTGCTGACCTTAGTGGGATTCAGACCGTGGGTTTCATTGCCTCGGAAGACTCTGTAGCTCCCAGGAGATGGCTCTGCATCAGCCTGACTGCAGGTCATGCACTTTTTCTGGCCTCCTTTTGTTATAATGGGGTAACGCAACCAAAGTTTCTTTGCGGCAAGAAAGGTGTTTCTTTTCTTTCATTTAACTTGAGGGGAACAGTTACAGTACACTTGTCGATTAATATGAACATTTCCTTTAGCTGGGTACGTTTACCAAACATAACCAGTCCGACAGCCTGTCATGCTGCACTGTAGGTGCTATAAAGCATTTCAACTCTCAGAAGCCTTCTCTGTCTACAGCCGTCTCTTTGTCTCAAGGAGCCGGATAAAGCACCAATAGGCTTAGTGATGTTTTGTTCCTTTTTACTTTTAGGCAGGCAATCTGTGCTGTTGTTTGGCAGCATCTGGACCTTTAGGAGAAGCACCTGAGAGCTGTGAAAGTGCGGACAGACCTGTTAGGTGGCTGGATGCTCCTCTGTCACATAAGAGGATTATCTCTAGTTGCCTGGTGTGAGGGCTGCCTCTGTGGTCATCTCCCAAGAATGTCTAGTTACTGCTAGCACTTTCCACCTGGGGACCAGGACTGTGTGAGTCTTGAGGATGTGATCAGATGCAGAGAGAAATGCATCCCGTGAAAGAGTGCTTGCTGCTTTGTTCATGAGGTAGAGGCTGGTCTGCTTATGTGCTTGAGGTATCATGTGGAGGCAATGGCTTGTGGTCTGCCCGAGCAAGGAACGTGGTCCAAAGGAGCCTCTGGAAAGGAGAGAGCAGGCTGTGAGCTGGGGAGCTGTTCAGAGAGCTTGAAGGCTGGTCACCTCCTCTAAAATTAACTTTGAAACTGTGATTCATAGCCAGGCTTCTTTGACAGGGCCTGCCCTCACCTTGTCTGACTGCGTTGTGCTGCTTGTGCTCCAGGCTGACTTGGGCACAAGCCCACCCTGAACTGAAAACTCGGCAGTCCCGGGGGTGTAGCAGTGCACCCAGGCTCACCCCCCTTGCTGAAGGGCTCGGCTTCTTTTCTCAAGCACACCCCGAGCCGCTGTGAGGCTCCTGAGGAGTGACCTTGCATCTCAGGAGCTCTGAAGTCAGGCAGAGGTTAAGGTCTGCTTCTGTTTGTGCAGCTAGGTCTTGAATGTAATCAAAGCAGAAATTGTACTTTCGTGTTAAGCAACGGGTTTGTCTTGGTAGGTGTGTTCTGACACTTAGTGCTGTGTGGTTGCTGCACAGTTTTCAGCTGACATCCTGTTTACATGTGCTCCCGTGTGTTAGTTTGCAGAGATCCATAGTTATGAGCTCCACAGCAGCCTCTTCTACATGCCTCAAGGTTCTCATACCAACTTCCTTGTCACCAGCATCTGGGAAGGCCAGAGGACAGCACCAACTGTCACTTATACTCCCCATGCCCACGTAGGCTGGGAGGATATGGGAGTCTCATTGAAAGCTCCGCTTACAACATTATTGCAGAGCAGTGCAGCACAGGCACCAGTTGTGTTGCTTGCAACTCCAGGCGTATGGCTCCGTAGATACTATTGAGTTTCGTTTCATTTGCCTTTCCCACTTTCATTTTCATTTCTGTGCCCTTGAAGCACCTGGGTGCTGTGCTGTCCCAAGCAACCGGATGCTGTGGTCACTAGGGCACCCTACCGGCATCTCGTACAGTTTGCTTAGGCAGAAAACAATCCTGACAACTTGTGTCTAAACTGTTTTCTGAGTCAAGAGATTGCCTTGGAGCCAGCCTTGCCCACGTTCCCCCACACAGAGGCTTATTAGGCAGATCTACAAATTTCCCTAGGAGAATCACTCCAGGGACTTTGAGGTGGCTATTTATAGCCTGACTTCAGTGTATGCAGGCGTGTCACGTAGAAGGCAGTCAGGATGGGTGCACTAAAAGCCTGCCTGCCGACAGTTTGCCACTGCCAAGTGTAGTGGTTACAGTTTTCAGAAGAGAAATCGATTGAGCGTTTCCATGCCTTGACTACAGTGTCAGCTCTTTCTTCATAAAGGCCAAAGCTTTACAGATTAGGAAGCTAAATTCCATCTTGTGTTTCAGTGACTTTAGGAAGACAGCTACCTTGATTTCTGTCAGCACGCTTCCGTCGACATACAGCCTTGACTTTCCAGCCTGCTGAGAGCTGGCATTAAAGGAAGGTGTTGACAAGATGAAACAAGTTACTCCCCAGCTGATGATGTTTTCCTGACTATGGAAGCAAAATTCCTGACTGGATACTGTTTCCATCCAATGCTTTGAAAGTGCATAACTTGGATACTGCTGGTAAACTCCTTCTAAGGCTGAATACTGAAATTCCAGTGTGTCAACAGTTCCTGGCATCAAAGCAGGTCCATCTTCTCACAGACGGCTCGAGTAGTTCAAGGCTAAGGCCCCAGGTCAGGGGTCAGTGCTGGCCCTGGAAACAGTCCTCCCTTTCGTCAGGATCGGAGAAGCCTTGTCGCTCTCTGATGTCCAGGAGCCAGGGTGCCAAGTTCCCGCCTTATTTTTTCAGAGAGGATGAGAAAAAAAACGGATTTGGGATATAATAGTTAACATTGGCCTCCTCAAAGAGTTCAAAGCCCTCCAGCCCAAGTAGCACTGCCTCAAACCCTGACACCTTTGAGCCTCTACCTGAAGCCTTTCTTGCAGCTCCTTCAAATAGCATGACTAATGCTGTCCTGCTATGTGAAACCTTGCAGCTTCTCCGCAAACTAGTGCTGCTCCCACGCAGTCCATCTGCCTCCTCCCATTTCCACTTCATGTCTTCAGCAGCTCACTAAACTCAGCCCACTAGTCAGTCCTCACCCATGTATCTGATCTATCTCCAGATGGACAGGCAGGAGGACTTGACAGGAAAGCCTGCCATTCCTTCCTAAAAGGATGTCAGTTCCTGGATTTGGTCTCCCCGCATTTTTCACAATAGCTGAAGAGAAAGTCTACAGCTGGCAGCAAGAAAAAGGTTTTCTGCATGGCCAGATAACCACTTAAATCTCAACTAGAAAAGCTAGCCTGCTGTTTTCTAGAAGAGAATTCCAAAGCAGCAAATCCTGTGAAGGTTTTTGTTTCATTGTTTTCAGCAATGTTTACGTTGTTGAAACCAAAGAACTTAAACCCGTAGTTCATCCTACTGTGGGTTGAGTTTTGCTGACCCAGGATGCATACAGCTAATCGTTAAATCTACAGATAGCACTCCCATCAAGGAAACAGCTGGTCTTTCAAGCAACAAATGACAAGTGACTTCCACTAGATAAACCTGGCCTGCTTAGAAACCGCTCAAGCTGGCATGTACAGAGAACACACAGACAACAGCCTCCCCAAACCCGCCTTTTTAAACCAGAAGACTGGTTTTAGGGAGTCTGCTCCCCTTTTTTATTACAGCAGACACTAAGCCTTCAAGCCTGACAAGGCATTGTTTATATTTGGAATCCACGTACATTTGGCATTTTATCCATTCTTAAGAAACTTCTTTTTTTCTACTCCTAGAAAAGCTCAGTCCTGACAGACGTTTTGCAAGCGCACAAATGTATTGATTCCTCAGGTCTCTTCTCCTGCAAACAGCTGAGTCAGCATTTGTAGTTCTAACACAGCCTCCATTGCCTTGGATGTCACACTTTGAATCTGTCACCAGACTTCCGGATAAAGCAATGGAAGAATGACCATTTCTCTTCTAAAAGCTGAAATTTGGTCAAAGAGACCACCCACACCATCAAAGTGTACCTCAAGATGAATTCCACACAAGCCATGTGTCAAAGAAAGGTAAAGAAACTCCATCATTGTCTCCATACGTTTTCTGCTATGGGGGCTTTCTTTCTGAATAACCTATTGTAAAGCAGGGGCACCGTGGGATTTTACATTAGAATCTTTGGAGTTTGCTCCTAACCCCTCCAAAGAAATCTAACTGCGCTTGAAGAGTCCGTTCTAAAAGAGAGCCCGCTTAAAGCCATCAGTGCCAACAGATTAAATGTTATGCCAGTGGATTAAACACTGCCCCCATTTAGATTCCATAGGAGAGCAGGGAGGGGAACCCTTCACAGTCAGGCAGCTGCTCCTCGTCTTCAGTAATTTCCTCCCTCCCCTGTTCTCTAATGACACTCACCTTCTGGAAGCTCTGTTAGGGCTCTGCTTCCTATGCCTCTGAAAATGTTCCTCATCATTAGAGGAGGAGGATGGGGAAGTACTGTTGTAGAGTTCATCTTTCCATCTGAAAGCATTGGAAAGGCAACAACAAAAACAAGGTTAAGAACACACTAAGTCCTGCCAAGACTCAAGGGAGCGCTCTCAGAATGTCCTGTGAGAGCTATGAATTTTCCAGTCCGTTTTATTCCTCAGGCATGTGATTTCAAAAAGCATTACGAGTTTTCCCTTGTGAGAGCAAAATTCAGTCTTTCTTGGGAAGGGGAAATGTTGAACTATGACTTCTCTGTGCCTCTGCCTTGGTTTTCCTCACAGTTTGCCTCTTTGCCACAGGTAGAGCAGGCAGTGGTGCATGGAGCTTGGAAAGCAGATGCAGATCTATTCAAAGGCAGCACCAGCTGGGTCTAGCAGCCTGCCAGTGGAAAGGCGTGCCTGGACATAAGTTCTCAGTCTTCTTTAACGTCATGGCAGGCTACAAAATAGATGGCGTAAAAAACCAAGTGACAATAGAGATTATCTGATGCCATACATAACGCTGAAGTACTGACCGAGCTGCATACCCAGTTCTGCCTGTAAGCTAACAGTTGGTTCCAGCTTCTTTATTGACCCTAAGGACAGATGAGCTGCTCTGAATTTGCCATAGAAACAAGAACTGAGTTCCACCTCTGAGTCAAATGAAAAAGTTTTCATGAACCCTTTCTGAATCGTGGGACGGAAGAGACTAAGAACACTGGAAAACTTCTACACAGACTCTTCTGCTAAGTCTAACTAAATTACCTCCCTGGTTTCCGAAATCCTTGGCTATCCTTGACGATTAAATAGTCTGATGAAGATTTTGAGAAGCGGCTTGTGGCTTCAAGTGCAGAACAAAAGGATTTCAGGTACAGAATCTCAGCCAACACTTCCTGAATCATGTCATGCCTGACCTCAGGCGTTGCATTTTTTGAAATCACTAGCTCTTGGAAGGTATTCTGTCTCCCAAGAAAAAGATCTTGCTTCCTTTGTACCTTCACACTGTCACAGTTACCATACTACAATGATTCTGTAATTACCACCCATGTGAAAATCCTTTAAAGCATTTTGGGGTGTTGTGACTGACACTACGACTGATAAAGAAGAACGATCGTTAGCCATACGCTTACCGATTAGGTCTTTTGCAGCAAAGGCTTCATGACTGGGCACTTCTCAATGTGCACGTTTGTGTGACTGGAGAAGACCAGCCTGCACACAATATCTTACTTTGTCTGAAAGCAAAGAATTCAGAAGAGTGTTACAAGCGCCTTCAAGATAAATCAGGTTAGCCGTGAGGCAGAACATGCGAGGTGTTTCACCCATCTCTTTTTGGACCACAGGGACGTTTCAAGTGTCTTTTATCAATGCACAAGTCAAGTGGACTACACACAGGCCTGCTTTTTCAGGAGGACTAAAAGTCACCCCAGAGAGAGCGAGGAAGCTGGTTTGGGTACTGTTCTTTGAGGGATACCCAGGCCATTGTTTTAACTCTGTGTGGAGAGCTTTAACTGAAAGCCGGGAAGTTTGATGTGGAAACAGTAAAACTCGGTCGGTAACTCTTTGGTAAAAGTAGTGCAGTGAAATGGAAACGGTATTACCCAGCGCAGACTCCGAGTAGGAAAAGAAGCTGAATTATAGAGAGTAGGCCTGTGGAAGTCACACTCTAGCAGTTAGCATTACATCTGCAGTAGACCTCTGATACCCTTTAGACACAGACCAGTGTATCTAAAAAAAGGAAAACAGCAAGGAGTAGGCCAAGTGACAAAGAAATACAGCGTGTGCAGAGACCTGCATCTAGCAAAACCAGGGAACTTGACTTGCAGAATGACAGCAAGAAATTTAAAGAAAAGTAGCGTGGGTGTTCATATGCTTTTCCTTCCTGAAATTATATCCTGCTTGTACACAAGAAATCAGCCCTTCACAGGAATTGCGCATGTAACCTACTTTCCAACGGAGCTTGACAGCATTCAACAGTTTTCCTTGGTCTAAGCTCTTAGGGCATTCAAGAATCTTTGCCATTTTCTGCTTCTCAGTCTTAGCTTTCTTCTGATGACGCGATAATTACACTACGCAGACCAACATGCAACTGTTTAAATACTATTGGAAAGTATATCAAATCCAAAATGCACCATACAGGCACCTATGGGTTTTACTCTTGTCATCATGCCAAGGACACGCTAGACCTGACAACCTGCAAAACCTCAAGAACAATATGGGCAAGACGCATTCCAGTAACTAGAAATCAGCACGGAGGAGCACGCATAGTGATTTGTCACTAGCCTCAGTGATAACAACGGACAAAACACCTTCCCCTTGCTTAGACAAGATTCAACTGCTGGGAAAGCAGTTATTTCTTGAAGTTATTCCTTGATATTCTGAGAAAATGTGTCCAGGAATTTTTTTCTTACTCTAGCGTGGTAATAAGTCTGGTAATCGAGTTACAAGGCTGAGCTCTGCCCCAGATGACATGAGCAACAACAGGCAAGTTCCCAACTGGAACATTCCCCAATGAGAAAAAACATACCCAATGCATGCAGGACAAGTTTATGCCATTAGCTTCTGTAAAGTACCTGGAAAGTCTTCCACCAAGATGTTTACATTCAGATTACCTCCTGACAATTCTTGCTGGGCTCCTCAAAACCCATGTCAGGCTACTGCTATAGTGAGAGCAGGGCTTATCATTCAGAGTAGGACTATCCATTGCCTTGTATGCCCACCTGCCAACAGCCAGCTGTTGCCTTTTCTGTTCTGCTAGGTTGTAAGCATTTGGGAAAGGCACTGATTTCTTCTGCTGACTCTCTGTCCTGAGCTTACGAGCAGGGCCCTGGAGTCCATGACTGTGGTCTGTAAGCTCTGTGGCGATAGACAAATGTGAAGAGAGAAAAATATCCAGCAGTTCAGCTCGTTTCCACTGTTTAAGGTAAGGCTTTGGGTCAGAAGCCAGTAAAGAAAATTGAAAGCCAGAACTAACCTACACTGCCCTCTTCATTGTTCGCAATTTCACAATGTCACCCCCAGATTTTTCAGTTTCTTTCTCGTTCTTTCCTCCTCGGGTTTTCCTAATTAAAAGAGACAAGAAGGATCAGGCACAAACATGCAGCAAATCTGACAGGTGCACTCCCTGGACCACTTTGCAGACCCTCTTGCTGGGGGTAACTGCCTGCAGGTGTAGGGGATGCATTATGGGATTCCAGGAAGAACATCCTAAAATGGAGTGAGCCTTAATGGGGGATGTTTTGGAGGAGGCCCAAAGGCTGTGAAAGGGAGGGATCAAGCTGGTTTGGGGAGGAACCAATGTGGAGAAGCAGAGGGGGAAAAGGGATACAAGGGGCAGAGAGCTTCTGACCAGGTGCCTGGTCAGCAAGCTTCTCTAGCCATGCCCTGGGCCTGATAACTGCAGCCTGTCCTGTCTTCTTCTTAAATCCCTTTTCCAACTCTTCTCCAGGGCGAGGAAACTCTCTACGCTGCGCGCATGTGTGTCTATGGAGGTCCAAGTGGCGGCCACTGGTGAAGGGGCCAGCGGTCACTGGGGCATGTGAGCTGAGGGTGCTCGCAACTGGAGAGAGCGAGTGTGTGCATTTGGTGTGCGTGTGTATGTCAGTGTGTGGCATCACTAGCCAACATCAAGCTGGACAAGCCAGCGAGGAGGAGATGAGGTTTGGGAGCGAAGTCTTGGAGCAGCCCTAATTCTGGGCTGGATACTGGAGAGACCAGAGGCTCTGAGAGTAGGCTACTGGAGGGACCAGGGGCTCCAAGCCAGCAACCGGAGAGACTGTGCGGTCTGGGGGACAGCTGCTGGAAAGGCCATTGTGCTGGCCTTTTGTATGGGTATGTCTTGGGGAATGAGTGCCTAACAGGCCTTAATGGCCCTGACCAGCCTCACCTGCAGCCTCCACCCATACCCTCTGCCCATGGTGCCAGGGCATCACTGAAGACCAGCCCTGGACCTTCAGTCCCTGCCTGAGTGATGGTGTAGGAGGACTGGTCTCCAGCACAGCTGCAGCCATGTCCATGCCTGGCCATGGACCCTGAGAATCTGCACTCTGACCTGCAGACTGATTTCCAAGCCAGGCCTTGGACCTGCCTCCTCACAATGGATTTGCCCCACAATCACTGGACTGTGTCTGACACTGGTCACCCTCAACACACCTGAGGACTGACTTCTCGGCTTGACTGTGGACATGCCACATCACCACACACTTTCCTGATGGTCTGGATCCTTGCTTGAACCTGCACAGCATCCCCGCGCCTGCCCATATTTGCCTCGCTTGGGTACTGGGGGGTGGGCCCTGGCTGGCGAGGCCCCTGCCCTGGCAGCTGGGTTACTGCCTTTGGCTCTCCATTCCTGTGGGAGCAGCTGGCCCTCACTGCTCCCCGACAGTGAGACCTCTGGGAGAGCAGGGCTCGAGGGCCCATTACTGCATAGTCTGAGTGTCTAAGGCCAGTTCCTGGTGTGATTGAGTGTGTAGGTGCGAGGGGACCTCCACCTGAACCCCACAACTGGAGTGGGGCTGTGGGTCTCTGGGGTTCACATGCCCAGAAACCAGTGACTGGGGAGACCAGGGGATCTAGGGCTGAGTGACTCAGTGGACCTGCCTGTCTAAGGCCAGACCTGGGTGGATCCATATCAATAGCTGTTTTTTTCCACTCATGGGCTTTCATCCTGATCAGTCGGAGAAAGGAACAGGATCTGGCCCGTGGTTGTGTTAGTGTTTGTGGGAGTGCTGTGTTTTCTGTGTTGATCTGTGTGGTCAGTGATAACTGAATGGAGGGTGTGTAGGTGTGCTTGTCTGCCTATTGGGAAAACAGGCTCAGCCTCGCTACTGCCTAGGCATGGAGACATGGAGCTGTGGCAGCCTCGCTTCCATTGGGCTGTTGGACTCAGTGTCTCCTACCTGAGTGCACCTACAAGGCTGAGTGGAGGCAAGCTCATGTGGGAGCTGCCACTGCTGCTCTCACTGCTGGCCTCCCTCTGTAGCACTGGCGCTGAAAAGCATCTGCCTAGAGGGGTATTATCCCAGCTGCTCAACTCCTCCTAAAAAGGCCAAAGGAAGATGGTTGGTGCCTCTTCCGAGCAGGGGCGACCAGCCTTTTGCTTGCCTTGGATTTCCCTGCGGGAAAGGGGAAGAGCTGTTAAATGCCACGGGCTACCCCACAGGCCTCTGTATGGCCACTGCAGCATACACAGCTCTGTCTGGATCACCTCTCCTTTCAGCTAGGAAGCTCAGGAGCAAGTGCAAGCCAGATCCTGGAGTGGGGAATCGAGGTCTCTGGGGGCTGCAGGGGCTCTCCCCCAGGGACCCCCCACCAAGGTAAACCCTGTCCCAGGGCCAGCACTGAACAGCCCAGGGACTGGCTAAGGCCCAGAGGGCAGAAGTGACATTCCCCAGACTTGTCTGCCAGCAGTGCGCTGCAGCTGGGAGAGAACCCAGGTGTCCAGGCTCCTAGTCAGCTCCTCCCCTCCTCTACCCCATAGACCCCTGCCCTTCCCCTTGCAGTGCCAACAGTGTGGACAGGTCTCTTATCCCCACTTGGAGTCCCAGGAATTAAGGGGGATCTTTGGCCACAGCATGCTGCATACTTCTGCAATGTGCCTGTTTAGTGGTTAATCCTCTTGCTCCAGACCAACCACGGGAGATATCTTGGGGACAAAGGCACTCGCACCAGCTCCGTGATTTCTGAGTCCAGCGAACCACATCCGTGTGTCAGAAGAGGAGCAACTCGGAATGTGTGAAATAACAAGAGAAGGGAAGAGAAGAAAGAGGGAAAACAAGAATCAGTGTAAACGCAGCAACTTCGGAAATTACTGTTGGTCTCGCTCATCTACTGACATAACTAAGGGCAAAGTGCAATGAACGCTAGCAGCATTGTGTTGATGTTTGGGGAAGTCCAGGTAAGCTGGTGCTGCTGGCTAGCTAGACTGCCGAGGAAACTGCACGTTCTCCTTGTACGTACCCTGAGATTTGCACTGTGGTCAGCTTCTATCACTCCCGCAGCACCTTTACTGAGGCAGCCTGAAAGAATGCAAACAGAAACGGAGTGCCCATACCTTCTGTGAGAATGGGTTGGGCTCTCAAGAACAATGGGTTGGGCTTTCTTTCCGCTCTGAAAGACGGAAAGAAACTCCCCTGATTCACCCGGGAAAGACATTTTCACAGCCAGTGGACAAGCTGCATCAATTTCCTGGCAAACATCAACAAGTCCTACAGTCTGTTCCAGCATGCATTTCCCCCAAACGCCTGGCCTGTTGTTTATTTGGGCTGCACTGACAGCAGATGCGCTGCTCTCCAGCAACTCCAGCCACAGCATGAGAAAGGCAGGAGCACAGCTCCCATCACCTTGCTCAGTGTGCACTCGAGAGGACCAGCAGGAGCAGGAGCAGGGTCCTGTTTTGCCTCTGCTCTCCTGCCTGCGGGATCTTGCAGTGAACTGCCAAATGCTTTGATTTCCTTTCCTTGTTAGGGGCACTAAACCCACCCACAGGTGCACCTTGCTTCTCAGGCCTCTTTCAAGGAACACTGAGAAACCTTGAGGGCAGCTGCCACAGACCCAATCCCCATCAAAGCTGCCTTTCATTTACTGAGGGAAGGAGCTCATCACCAGGGCTTTCACACAGCCTCTGCTCTCAAACTGACTGCTGGCACTGCAATTTCTCACGTTGGACAAGGCTTCCTTGCCATAACTGGAGCGAAATTCCCCCGCAAGGCAATACAGTACCTGCTGACGTTCTGCCCACCAAGAGGATCAGGCTCTTGCTGAGAAGCACAGCCATCCTTCAGAGACGCCAACACGCCATGTTCCCAAACATCGACATGCGACAAGCATGTTCTTTTTTTCCACTTACCAGTCACTCTCCAGCACAAGTTCTCGGGCTGTTACATCCCTGTCCTTTTTGCTCTGGACTGCAAGCAGTAGAGTAAGATGCAGCAAGAGGACAGTCAAGTGTAACTCTCAGTTCAGGGAATGCTTGACGTAGCGTAAAATCCACCAAGACACTCCGGCGTGAATCTGAAAAACCATGAAAAGAAAAACTGTATAAATAAAATATTGTATATTAAAGCTTGCTGTAGATTGTTGAAGCAATACATTTTAAGTGTTTTTGACTGTACTTTGATTTCTACAAGCTGTCGCTTAGGTTACGTCTCCAGCTGCTCCCCCATAAAGAGTAATGTCGCTAATAATTTACTTCAAGTGTATATGCTGCTCAAGCAGACAAGTAAATATCATTCCTTAAAGAGGCAGCGACTGACCAAACGTGTTGCAGTCTGCCTACATGGGGCAGAGAGAGAGCACAGGTGGCTTCGCTGAGTAGCATCATCCTCAACCCCAGCAGGAAAAGACAAAGACTCCTTCCCTTACAGAGAGCAGCAAGCTAGGTGCATTGCCACTGGATTACTGACAACAGGCCAACAACCTCATGGGAAGGACAAACCACCTGGGACAGAAATGTAATCAGTGTGGCTTTTTTTCTGGTTTTCCCCCTCTAATTCGGTTGCCTCCAGGAACACTTCTGCTGGTGCTCCAGATAGGCCAGAGGACACAACTGCATGCTGTTCATTGCTTGCTTCTACCCAGGGGTCTCACAGCAAACATGGGCAGACCAGCCTTCCTGCAGCAAAAAAACCCCCCAAAAACAAAAAAAACCCACCCACACCCCTGAGGAGTGCTCTGATGGCTTCCCAGACTGGTGGTATTTTCAGGAAAAAAAGACAGTCTGCACTGCAGTCAGTGACCTGAGGGAAGAGCAATAACTGTTGAGTAGAGACTGTTCCCAGTCTCTACTCTCCCCTGACCCACGCACACACTCACCTCACAACCTCCCACACACTTCACACCTCCTACACTGCACAAACACACCCAACAGCCATCCCTGCTCAACCACCTCCTCTGCACCACCACCACCACAACCTTCCTCTAACCCTCCACATACAACCTCCCCCCGCAACACCCACCGCACCCACCCCAACACCTAATACACTCTCCACACCCCTCCCCAAACAAAGTTCTCACACCACGCCCCTGCGAGCTGCTGCCTGCGCTCGACCACTCCATCGGCTGGGCTGGGCTGGCTGACGACACCCCAGCGCTCTTCACCGCCTGCACAACACAAGCACCCATTTCCACACAAAGGCACATGCAAAGCCCCACCAACACACGCTGCCTCTTCCCTCCCACGTCCTGCCACACCACAACGCCCACAAACACATTCCCACACCTGCCCGCAACAAACCCTCTCCTCCTCTCCTCCACTCCATGCAACCAAAGGCACACAAGCCTCCACACACTACACCCTCCCCACCTCTCTCTCCCAACACCACCTCCCACCAGGGCCTCTTTCCTCACCCTCACACACCCTGCACCAGCCACCCTTCCCCAGGTCCTGCCCACCACAAAGCCCTCCTCCCACCTCCACCAGGCCTGCCCACGGGGCCCCCACCTCACCCCACCCACCTCTCACCCCATTGCCCTTCAGGCCTCCTACACTACCTAGGCTACACACACCTCCTCACCTCTCTTCTCCCTCCTCCTCCTCCTCCAACAACCAGGACGCACCCACCTTCCCGCATCCTCACCTGCTCTCCACCACCTCCGCACACAGACACTCCCCTTCCCACTCACCCTCCACACCCTCCAACTCCCTCCCCCCACAAACCCTCCGCCCCACACCCCTCACAACCCGCCCCACACACCACCACCACAACACCCAACAACAACCCCCACAGCCACAACAACAAAACACACCCCACTACACACACAGCCCCACTCCACAACACCCCCTCCAACCCTATCACCCTCCCATCACACCTTGCCCCACAAACCCACACTCTTTCCTACACCTCCTCCTCCCCTTCCTCCACTCACACACCCTTCCCAGTCTCTACTCTCCCCTGACCCACGCACACACTCACCTCACAACCTCCCACACACTTCACACCTCCTACGCTGCACAAACACACCCAACAGCCATCCCTGCTCAACCACCTCCTCTGCACCACCACCACCACAACCTTCCTCTAACCCTCCACATACAACCTCCCCCTGCAACACACACCGCACCCACCCCAACACCTAACACACTCTCCCCATCACTCCCCTGCCACCACGCACCTGCGAGCTGCTTTCCGTGCCCGACCGCTCCGTGGCCTGGGCTGTGCTGGCTGACGACAGCCTAGCGCTCCTCGCCGCCTGCACAACACAAGCACCCATTTCCACACAAAGGCACATGCAAAGCCCCCACCAACACACGCTGCCTCTTCCCTCCCACGTCCTGCCACACCACAACGCCAACAAACACATTCCCACACCTGCCCGCAACAAACCCTCTCCTCTTCTCCTCCACTCCATGCAACCAAAGGCACACAAGCCTCCACACACTACACCCTCCCCACCTCTCTCTCCCAACACCACCTCCCACCAGGGCCTCTTTCCTCACCCTCACACACCCTGCACCAGCCACCCTTCCCCGAGTCCTGCCCACCACAAAGCCCTCCTCCCACCTCCACCAGGCCTGCCCACGGGGCCCCCACCTCACCCCACCCACCTCTCACCCCATTGCCCTTCAGGCCTCCTACACTACCTAGCCTACACACACCTCCTCACCTCTCTTCTCCCTCCTCCTCCTCCTCCAACAACCAGGACGCACCCACCTTCCCGCATCCTCACCTGCTCTCCACCACCTCCGCACACAGACACTCCCCTTCCCACTCACCCTCCACACCCTCCAACTCCCTCCCCCCACAAACCCTCCGCCCCACACCCCTCACAACCCGCCCCACACACCACCACAACAACACCCAACAACAACCCCCACAGCCACAACAAAACACACCCCACTACACACACAGCCCCACTCCACAACACCCCCTCCAACCCTATCACCCTCCCATCACACCTTGCCCCACACACCCACACTCTTTCCTACACCTCCACCTCCCCTTCCTCCACTCACACACCCTTCCCAGTCGCTACTCTCCCCTGATCCACGCACACACTCACCTCACAACCTCCCACACACTTCACACCTCCTACAATGCACAAACACACCCAACAGCCATCCCTACTCAACCACCTCCTCTGCACCACCACCACCACACCATTCCTCTTAACCCTCCACATACAACCTCCCCCCAAAACACCCACCACACCCACCCCAACACCTAACACACTCTCCCCATCACTCCCCTGCCACCACGCACCTGCGGCTGCTCCCTGCGCTTGACCGATCCATGGGCTGGGCTGGGCTGGCTGACGACACCCCAGCGCTCTTCGCCGCCTACACAACACAAGCACCCATTTCCACACAAAGGCACATGCAAAGCCCCACCAACACACGCTGCCTCTTCCCTCCCATGTCCTACCACACCACAACGCCAACAAACACGTTCCCACACCTGCCCGCAACTAACACACTTCACACCTCCTACACTGCACAAACACACCCAATAGCCATGCCTGCTCAACCACCTCCTCTGCACCACCACCACCACACCATTCCTCTAACCCTCCACATACAACCTCCCCCTGCAACACCCACCACACCCACCCCAACACCTAACACACTCTACCCATCATTCCCCTGCCACCACGCACCTGCGAGCTGCTCCCTGCGCTCGACCAATCCATCGGCTGGGCTGTTCTAGATGACGACAGCCTAGCTTTCTTCGCCGCCTGCACAACACAAGCACCCATTTCCACACAAAGGCACATGCAAAGCCCCACCAACACACGCTGCCTCTTCCCTCCCACGTCCTGCCACACCACAACGCCCACAAACACATTCCCACACCTGCCCGCAACAAACCCTCTCCTCTTCTCCTCCACTCCATGCAACCAAAGGCACACAAGCCTCCACACACTACACCCTCCCCACCTCTCTCTCCCAACACCACCTCCCACCAGGGCCTCTTTCCTCACCCTCACACACCCTGCACCAGCCACCCTTCCCCAGGTCCTGCCCACCACAAAGCCCTCCTCCCACCTCCACCAGGCCTGCCCACGGGGCCCCCACCTCACTCCACCCACCTCTCACCCCATTGCCCTTCAGGCCTCCTACACTACCTAGCCTACACACACCTCCTCACCTCTCTTCTCCCTCCTCCTCCTCCTCCAACAACCAGGACGCACCCACCTTCCCGCATCCTCACCTGCCCTCCACCACCTCCTCACACCGACATTCCTCTTCCCACTCACCCTCTACACCCTCCAACTCCCTCCCATCACAAACCCTCCGCCCCACACCCCTCACAACCCGCCCCACACACCACCACCACAACACCCAACAACAACCCCCACAGCCACAACAAAACACACCCCACTACACACACAGCCCCACTCCATAACACCTCCTCCAGCCCTATCACCCTCCCATCACACCTTGCCCCACACACCCACACTCTTTCCTACACCTCCTCCTCCCCTTCCTCCACTCACACACCCTTCCCAGTCGCTACTCTCCCCTGACCCACGCACACACTCACCTCACAACCTCCCACACACTTCACACCTCCTACGCTGCACAAACACACCCAACAGCCATCCCTGCTCAACCACCTCCTCTGCACCACCACCACCACACTCTTCCTCTAACCCTCCACATACAACCTCCCCCTGCAACACCCACCACACCCACCCCAACACCTAATACACTCTCCCCATCACTCCCCTGCCACCACGCACCTGCGAGCTGCTTTCCGCGCTCGACCGCTCCGTGGGCTGGGCTGTTCTAGATGATGACAGCCTAGCTCTCTTCGCCGCCTGCACAACACAAGCACCCATTTCCACACCAAGGCACATGCAAAGCCCCACCAACACACACTGCCTCTTCCCTCCCATGTCCTGCCACACCACAACGCCAACAAACACATTCCCACACCTGCCCGCAACTAACACACTTCACACCTCCTACGCTGCACAAACACACCCAACAGCCATCCCTGCTCAACCACCTCCTCTGCACCACCACCACCACAACCTTCCTCTAACCCTCCACATACAACCTCCCCCCACAACATCCACTGCAGCCGCCTCAACACCTCACACACTCTCCACACCCCTCTCCAAACAAAACCCTCACACCACCCACCTGCGAGCTGCTCCCTGCACTTGTCCACTCCATCGGCTGGGCTGTGCTGGCTGACGACACCACAGTGCTCTTCGCCGCCTGCACAACACAAGCACCCATTTCCACACAAAGGCACATGCAAAGCCCCACCAACACACGCTGCCTCTTCCCTCCCATGTCCTGCCACACCACAACGCCAACAAGCACATTCCCACACCTGCCCGTAACTAACACACTTCACACCTCCTACGCTGCACAAACACACCCAACAGCCATCCCTGCTCAACCACCTCCTCTGCACCACCACCACCACAACCTTCCTCTAACCCTCCACATACAACCTCCCCCCACAACATCCACTGCAGCCGCCTCAACACCTCACACACTCTCCACACCCCTCCCCAAACAAAACCCTCACACCACCCACCTGCGAGCTGCTGCCTGCGCTTGTCCACTCCATCGGCTGGGCTGTGCTGGCTGACGACACCCCAGCGCTCTTCGCCGCCTACACAACACAAGCACCCATTTCCACACAAAGGCATATGCAAAGCCCCACCAACACACGCTGCCTCTTCCCTCCCACGTCCTGCCACACCACAACGCCAACAAACACATTCCCACACCTGCCCGCAACTAACACACTTCACACCTCCTACACTGCACAAACACACCCAATAGCCATGCCTGCTCAACCACCTCCTCTGCACCACCACCACCACACTCTTCCTCTAACCCTCCACATACAACCTCCCCCTGCAACACCCACCACACCCACCCCAACACCTAACACACTCTCCCCATCACTCCCCTGCCACCACGCACCTGCGAGCTGCTCCCTGCGCTCGACCAATCCATCGGCTGGGCTGTTCTAGATGACGACAGCCTAGCTTTCTTCGCGGCCTGCACAACACAAGCACCCATTTCCACACAAAGGCACATGCAAAGCCCCACCAACACACGCTGCCTCTTCCCTCCCACGTCCTGCCACACCACAACGCCAACAAACACATTCCCACACCTGCCCGCAACAAACCCTCTCCTCTTCTCCTCCACTCCATGCAACCAAAGGCACACAAGCCTCCACACACTACACCCTCCCCACCTCTCTCTCCCAACACCACCTCCCACCAGGGCCTCTTTCCTCACCCTCACACACCCTGCACCAGCCACCCTTCCCCAGGTCCTGCCCACCACAAAGCCCTCCTCCCACCTCCACCAGGCCTGCCCACGGGGCCCCCACCTCACTCCACCCACCTCTCACCCCATTGCCCTTCAGGCCTCCTACACTACCTAGCCTACACACACCTCCTCACCTCTCTTCTCCCTCCTCCTCCTCCTCCAACAACCAGGACGCACCCACCTTCCCGCATCCTCACCTGCCCTCCACCACCTCCGCACACAGACACTCCCTTTCCCACTCACCCTCCACACCCTCCAACTACCTCCCCCCACAAACCCTCCGCCCCACACCCCTCACAACCCGCCCCACACACCACCACAACACCCAACAACAACCCCCACAGCCACAACAACAAAACACACCCCACTACACACACAGCCCCACTCCACAACACCCCCTCCAACCCTATCACCCTCCCATCACACCTCGCCCCACACACCCACACTCTTTCCTACACCTCCTCCTCCCCTTCCTCCACTCACACACCCTTCCCAGTCTCTACTCTCCCCTGACCCACGCACACACTCACCTCACAACCTCCCACACACTTCACACCTCCTACGCTGCACAAACACACCCAACAGCCATCCCTGCTCAACCACCTCCTCTGCACCACCACCACCACAACCTTCCTCTAACCCTCCACATACAACCTCCCCCCGCAACATCCACTGCAGCCGCCTCAACACCTCACACATTCTCCACACCCCTCCCCAAACAAAACCCTCACACCACCCACCTGCGAGCTGCTGCCTGCGCTTGTCCACTCCATCGGCTGGGCTGTGCTGGCTGACGACACCCCAGCGCTCTTCGCTGCCTGCACAACACAAGCACCCATTTCCACACAAAGGCACATGCAAAGCCCCACCAACACACGCTGCCTCTTCCCTCCCACGTCCTGCCACACCACAACGCCAACAAACACATTCCCACACCTGCCCGCAACTAACACACTTCACACCACCTACACTGCACAAACACACCCAATAGCCATCCCTGCTCAACCACCTCCTCTGCACCACCACCACCACACTCTTCCTCTAACCCTCCACATACAACCTCCCCCTGCAACACCCACCACACCCACCCCAACACCTAACACACTCTCCCCATCACTCCCCTGCCACCACGCACCTGCGAGCTGCTCCCTGCGCTCGACCAATCCATCAGCTGGGCTGTTCTAGATGATGACAGCCTAGCTTTCTTCGCCGCCTGCACAACACAAGCACCCATTTCCACACAAAGGCACATGCAAAGCCCCACCAACACACGCTGCCTCTTCCCTCCCACGTCCTGCCACACCACAACGCCAACAAACACATTCCCACACCTGCCCGCAACTAACACACTTCACACCTCCTACACTGCACAAACACACCCAACAGCCATCCCTGCTCAACCACCTCCTCTGCACCACCACCACACCATTCCTCTAACCCGCCACATACAACCTCCCCCTGCAACACACACCACATCCACCCCAACACCTAACACACTCTCCCCATCACTCCCCTGCCACCATGCACCTGCGAGCTGCTCCCTGCGCTCGACCAATTCATCGGCTGGGCTGTTCTAGATGACGACAGCCTAGCTCTCTTCGCCGCCTGCACAACACAAGCACCCATTTCCACACAAAGGCACATGCAAAGCCCCACCAACACACGCTGCCTCTTCCCTCCCACGTCCTGCCACATCACAACGCCAACAAACACATTCCCACACCTGCCCGCAACAAACCCTCTCCTCTTCTCCTCCACTCCATGCAACCAAAGGCACACAAGCCTCCACACACTACACCCTCCCCACCTCTCTCTCCCAACACCACCTCCCACCAGGGCCTCTTTCCTCACCCTCACACACCCTGCACCAGCCACCCTTCCCCAGGTCCTGCCCACCACAAAGCCCTCCTCCCACCTCCACCAGGCCTGCCCACGGGGCCCCCACCTCACTCCACCCACCTCTCACCCCATTGCCCTTCAGGCCTCCTACACTACCTAGCCTACACACACCTCCTCACCTCTCTTCTCCCTCCTCCTCCTCCTCCAACAACCAGGACGCACCCACCTTCCCGCATCCTCACCTGCTCTCCACCACCTCCGCACACAGACACTCCCCTTCCCACTCACCCTCCACACCCTCCAACTCCCTCCCCCCACAAACCCTCCGCCCCACACCCCTCACAACCCGCCCCACACACCACCACCACAACACCCAACAACAACCCCCACAGCCACAACAACAAAACGCACCCCACTACACACACAGCCCCACTCCACAACACCCCCTCCAACCCTATCACCCTCCCATCACACCTTGCCCCACACACCCACACTCTTTCCTACACCTCCTCCTCCCCTTCCTCCACTCACACACCCTTCCCAGTCTCTACTCTCCCCTGACCCACGCACACACTCACCTCACAACCTCCCACACATTTCACACCTCCTACGCTGCACAAACACACCCAACAGCCATCCCTGCTCAACCACCTCCTCTGCACCACCACCACCACAACCTTCCTCTGACCCTCCACATACAACCTCCCCCCACAACATCCACTGCAGCCGCCTCAACACCTCACACACTCTCCACACCCCTCCCCAAACAAAACCCTCACACCACCCACCTGCGAGCTGCTCCCTGCACTTGTCCACTCCATCGGCTGGGCTGTGCTGGCTGACGACACTCCAGCGCTCTTCGCCGCCTGCACAACACAAGCACCCATTTCCACACAAAGGCACATGCAAAGCCCCACCAACACACGCTGCCTCTTCCCTCCCATATCCTGCCACACCACAACGCCAACAAACACATTCCCACACCTGCCCGCAACTAACACACTTCACACCTCCTACACTGCACAAACACACCCAATAGCCATGCCTGCTCAACCACCTCCTCTGCACCACCACCACCACACCATTCCTCTAACCCTCCACATACAACCTCCCCCTGCAACACCCACCACACCCACCCCAACACCTAACACACGCTACCCATCACTCCCCTGCCACCACGCACCTGCGAGCTGCTCCCTGCGCTCGACCAATCCATCGGCTGGGCTGTTCTAGATGACGACAGCCTAGCTTTCTTCGCCGCCTGCACAACACAAGCACCCATTTCCACACAAAGGCACATGCAAAGCCCCACCAACACACGCTGCCTCTTCCCTCCCACGTCCTGCCATACCACAACGCCAACAAACACATTCCCACACCTGCCCGCAACAAACCCTCTCCTCCTCTCCTCCACTCCATGCAACCAAAGGCACACAAGCCTCCACACACTACACCCTCCCCACCTCTCTCTCCCAACACCACCTCCCACCAGGGCCTCTTTCCTCACCCTCACACACCCTGCACCAGCCACCCTTCCCTGGGTCCTGCCCACCACAAAGCCCTCCTCCCACCTCCACCAGGCCTGCCCACGGGGCCCCCACCTCACCCCACCCACCTCTCAACCCATTGCCCTTCAGGCCTCCTACACTACCTAGCCTACACACACCTCCTCACCTCTCTTCTCCCTCCTCCTCCTCCTCCAACATCCAGGACGCACTCACCTTCCCGCATCCTCACCTGCCCTCCACCACCTCCGCACACAGACACTCCCCTTCCCACTCACCCTCCACACCCTCCAACTCCCTCCCCCCACAAACCCTCCGCCCCACACCCCTCACAACCCGCCCCACACACCACCACAACACCCAACAACAACCCCCACAGCCACAACAACAAAACACACCCCACTACACACACAGCCCCACTCCACAACACCCCCTCCAACCCTATCACCCTCCCATCACACCTTGCCCCACACACCCACACTCTTTCCTACACCTCCTCCTCCCCTTCCTCCACTCACACACCCTTCCCAGTCGCTACTCTCCCCTGACCCACGCACACACTCACCTCACAACCTCCCACACACTTCACACCTCCTACGCTGCACAAACACACCCAACAGCCATCCCTGCTCAACCACCTCCTCTGCACCACCACCACCACAACCTTCCTCTAACCCTCCACATACAACCTCCCCCCAAAACACCCACCACACCCACCCCAACACCTAACACACTCTCCACACCCCTCCCCAAACAAAACCCTCACACCACCCACCTGCGAGCTGCTGCCTGCACTCGACCACTCCATCGGCTGGGCTGTGCTGGCTGACGACACCCCAGCGCTCTTCGCCGCCTGCACAACACAAGCACCCATTTCCACACAAAGGCACATGCAAAGCCCCACCAACACACACTGCCTCTTCCCTCCCATGTCCTACCACACCACAACGCCAACAAACACATTCCCACACCTGCCCGCCACTAACACACTTCACACCTCCTACACTGCACAAACACACCCAATAGCCATCCCTGCTCAACCACCTCCTCTGCACCACCACCACCACACTCTTCCTCTAACCCTCCACATACAACCTCCCCCTGCAACACCCACCACACCCACCCCAACACCTAACACACTCTCCCCATCACTCCCCTGCCACCACGCACCTGCGAGCTGCTGCCTGCGCTCGACCACTCCATCGGCTGGGCTGTTCTAGATGACGACACTCCAGCGCTCTTCGCCGCCTGCACAACACAAGCACCCATTTTCACACCAAGGCACACGCAAAGCCCCACCAACACACGCTGCCTCTTTCCTCCCACGTCCTGCCCACCACAACACCAACAAACACATTCCCGTGCCTTTCCCTTTATGGACTCGTCAACTCTCATCCCAGTGTCTCTTACTGTCAGCAGACAAGGATCAGCACACGACACCTAGTCTCGCTTTCTCTTCTAATGTTCACTCCTCCTCAGGACTACACACTTTTATCACATCCCTCTAGATACATCACCTCTCTGCCACCATCCCTTCTCCCTCCTCTGCAATCTACTCCAACAAGTTTCAGGTCAGAAATGTTAGTAGCCACAGCCCAAATCCCTCCTTTTCCCCAGAAGCTCCTTTTTTGTGCATAGCTGCAAGCTTCAATAGCCCAACAGGAAAGCCGTTATTGCTTCTCACTTCTCGCAATGCCACTAACTGTTTCTTGTAGACACCAGCATTTCATCTAGCCCACAGCTTGCCCTCAGTGTAATGGCGTCCCCTGAAATAGCTGCTCTTGCAATTGGTCTTTTTGTGGAAATCTCCTCTGCAGTGTTGGCAGTGAAGGACAATGGAGAGAAGAGAGAGGTCACCAAGTTCCTCTCCCCACATGGTCACTTATGAGCTGTGTCCTCAGGCAGTCTTTCCCCTTCCCTCACTCCCCTCGTCCTTTGGCTGCATTGCAATAACTTCTGTACCAGGAGCCTGAGCCCCTTCTCCAAAGCTCAGCCCAAGCTCTCTTGAAGGCCTGAGCCTAGCTGGTCTTACATGCTGCCCTGCTCTCCTCACCTTGACTAACTCTCCAGGACTCCCAGGACAGCCTTTCCCTGCTCTAGGCTCTCTCCTTTGTTTTGGTAGGCAACCGGACAAGGGGTTTACTGGGCCCCTTCATCTTTTCCTCTTGAGTGTAAGAAACAGGCTGCTTGTTCTCCTCATGCTCAGTTTTGCAGCCTGCACGCTCCTGGCTCTGGGGGTTCCTCCTAGGCAGTCCTCTCTAGTGTTTTACTAATTGCCTCTTCTTTACAGCGCTCCCTGTCTTGAAATGAGCTAGGTACAGCCCAGCTCTGGTTGCTTCCCACTCTGCTAGTCTCCTGTTAAGCCCAGCTGTGCTCACCACCCCAGAGTGACTCTCTCCACTACCTCTCCCACTAGAGCCTGTGCGACCATCCAGACCAAGGCCACCACTGTGTCTTTTCTCACTGCTTCCCCAACCACCTGGTGGAGGAAGCAGCCCTTTACAAGCGGCACACACACCACCTCTGAAGGCACCGGCTCCTGACAGGGCCTCTCGCCTACTAGCCAAGAATCACAAGACGTCAGTGCTGCCTCCGGGCCTCCTCCCCTCCGGCCTGCACAAGCCCTTTGCATTAGGCGGCCTAACTGGGACCTCAGCCAGCCCTGCCAGGCCCTGGTCAGGCTCTCCCCCTCCTCCTCAGCCCAGGAGGAAGGCCAGTGCACAAAAGCCTGCCGCCTGCCCTGTCTGCTGGCAAAGGGCAGAGAGGCACGCCTGCCTCTGCTTCGCCCAGCACCTACAACTGCGTCACCACTGAGCAATGCGCCCACACTCCCCTGTGTCTCTCCCTTCACCTGCAGGTCAGGCGTGGCTATCAGCCCACAGGCTTTGTCTCCCTTGGCCAGGGCAGTTGCAAGCAGTTCGGGATCGAATGCCAAGGTCTTTTGCCTCTGCATCTCCAAGAACCCCTGCCCTAAGTACCTTCTCCCAAAACTCCCCCACACCAGCTGACCATCCCCAGTGCAGCCTCTCCCCAACACCCCCAGAACATCAGGCAACGGTTCACCTTCAGGATTTTAACCCACAAAAGACTCCAGGCTCTCACCCACACATTCCCCTCCAGGCTGCAGGCTCCCCGGGGGCCGGGACCAGCTCCCCAGCAGCCACAACCCCTCCCTAGTCCCATCCCCCAGGGTCCAGTGGAGACTGCCCAGGCCAGGCCAGCTCCTCCTTCGCCTCCACCACATCCACCCTGGGAGCTGCTCCCCAAGGCCGTGGGGAAAGTAGAAAGGTTCACAGGGAAACGAGCAGCCCAACCTCGGCTCTCCCCACCTCACCTCCATCACCCCCTGCCCCAACAGCCCCCTCTTGCGGGCCTGCCTCCCCTCTCACCCACCCCACAGGCCTCCCCCACGCCAGCCCCAGGCCTACCTGCCCGAGCTGGCCGGCCCTGCTGCGCACCCGGCCCCTTCTCCCCTGGCCAACGCCAGGGAGGCGACGGGCCTTCGCCTTCCCTCCTCGACGCCTGGGCATCCTGAGCAGCGCACACTGATAGCCACCGACCGCGGGGAGAACCGCTCTGGCACAGAGACCCAACGGCCAGAGCCCCGGGTGCATCTGTGTTCCCACGGCGATAACGGTCCCTCGGGATGGAAGCGGAAGGGGGAGCAGAAGGGGGCCGCCACGGGGGCTGGGGGAGATGGCCCTGCTGGACTCACCCCAGCACTGCCCACCCCACCTGCAGGCACCAACCCTGGTGGCAGCCAGCACTTGCTGGGAGGGCGTTCACGTCTCCCACTTGTTTCCCCGCTGCTCTCCCAAACCTGTTTTCTTCTGGGTGCAGCGGTTTGGCCCTGAGTTTTGCAGGAGGACAGGGGTGCCCCCAGTGCTGCCCTCATGCTCAGACAGCAGGAGGCTGGGCTACAACGGGGCCCATCTTTCTCTCTCCCCACCAAAGCCCCCGGGCTGGGACCTCACCTGGGCACGTGTTGGCACTCCCGAACCAGCCTGGGTTACTGATACTGTGCACTGGAGCCAGAGCTTTAGGGGCACCGTGCAAGGCAGCTGGACGCTTGGTGCTGCCCGTGCAGGCAGGCCCCTCTGCACTGCTCCCACCGGGCCTCCTGGGCAGCAGCGCTGCGCTCAAGCCCAGAGGCGGCAAAACAAGGCAGAGCCCCAGCACTGAGCCTGGCCACAGCTGGTCTCTGCTGGCCCCTCTCCTCAGCCCTGGCCCTCGGCTGTGCAGCAGCACAGTGCTGCCCCTCAGGCTCCTGCAGGGGCTGGGGACCCCCTGCCACGGGCCAGGCCCCGGCTGCTGGAGCCAGCCTGCGGCCAGAGCCGGTCGGTGCCTCCCGGCCGGCAGGCAGGGCCCTGGGCCAGCACGGCCACAGCCAAGGCCCGGCCCTGCCGGCCGCAGCGGGAGGGCTGTCGAGCCTCGCGACAGCCACGGGGCCGGGGCAGAGGGCGCGACAGGACGCTGCCCTGCCCTGGGCGCAGCAGGACGCTGCCGCCGGCTCCGGCACCCCGGCCGTCCCCAGGGCCCCCAGGCCGGCGCCAGGGCCGGCGCCAGCACAGGCCCCGGGGCTGCTCCCCCGCGCCCGGCCCGGCCCCCGGGCGCAGGGCACCCAGGAGCCCCGGCCCCTGCGGCAGAGCCCAGCCCCTGCCGGCAGCCGCCCAGCCCTGCGGCCCCGCACTGCCTGGGCCCTCGGGGCCCCGGGCTGCCCCCAGGCCCACAACATGGCGCCCCAGAGGGGAACTGCCCAGGCCTCACATGGCCCAAGGGTTGCCACAGCAACGCGCCAGTGCTGCCCTCCTGGTGGCTGAGGAGAGCAGGAGGGCGGGGCTGGGTGTGACGGATGGCTCTGCCAGCCAATCCGAGTCCAGCACGGGGTGGGGGTGGGGGTGGGGGGGTCCTGCGGGGAGGGGAGGAAGCGGTGGGGCCTGGTGTGGGGGAGAGAAGAGGGAGGAGAGAGAGGGAGCGAGGGGGGCGAGAGGGAAAAAGGGTGCAAGAGAGAAGGGGAAGAGGCGAGGGAGAGCAGCAGGAGAGAGGGAGCGGGAGGGAGAGCGGGTGCGAGCGGGTCAGGGGGGCGGCGGGTGCGTGGAAATGCCGGTGGGTGCCCTGGCGCTGGGGTGGGGGCAGTGGGGCTGGCGGCGGGGCTGCTTTGGCCCAGGAGCTGCCGATGGGGCTGGTGGGGCTGTGACCACGGGACAGAGCGGCCTGGGCCAGAGGGGAGCTGGCCGCCAGTCAGACCTGCCACCCTGCCCCAGCCCGGTCCGCCTGGGCGGCTCACTGGGGTGTTGGGTGCAGGAAACTTTGCCCCTGTGGCAGCTCTGAGACCCATTGGAAAGCGTTTCCCTGAGCTGCTGCTGCCCCCGCAGCCCCCAGGTGCTGCCCAGAGCTGCGTTTGGGAGCTCCTGGGCAAAGGCTGACCGGGTGGCTGGTGTGCTCGCGAGGTGCCCTTCCCCATGTTCTCTTTTGTTTGGAAAATTGCATTTTGGCATGGCTCTGAGAGAGGCTGTCCCCATACGTCGTGCCGTGCCCCAGCCGTTGTTCTTGCTCCATGCCTCTTGCTTTGCCCTGAGACCTGGGACGCTGGAAGCAGCCTGCAGGGTGTTTCCAGAACAGCTCCGTAGGTGAAAGCAGTTTTGGTTTTGGTGGGACAGGAGGCCCTGCTGCCTTCAGTTTCATGATCACTGCTCCCACGCAGTCACAGAATCACTGAATCACAGAACTGCTGAGGCTGGCAGGGACCTCTGGAGACCATCTAGTCCAACCCCCCTGCTCAAGCAAGGTCATCTAGAGCCCGTTGCCCAGGATTGTGTCCAGATGGCTTTTGAGTATCTCCAAGGAAGGAGACTGCACAGCCCCTCTGGGCAACCTGTGCCAGTGCTCCGTCACCCTCCCAGCCCAGAAGGTTTTTCCTCCTGTGCACATGGAACTGCCTGTGGTTCAGTTTGTGCCCGTTGCCGCTTGTCCTGTTGCTGGGACCACTGAGAAGAGTCTGGCCCCATCCCCTCGACACCCTCCCTTCACATACTTGTACGCATTGATGCGATCCCCTCTCAGTCTTCTCTTCTCCAGGCTCTACAGGCCCGGCTCTCGCAGCCTTTCTTCACAGGAGACGTGCTCCAGGCAGCCCCTCATCATCTTTGTAGCCCTCCACTGGACTCTCTCCAGTAGGGCCATGTCTCTCTTGTCCTGGGGAGCCCAGAATTGGACACAGTGCTCCAGGTGAGGCCTCCCCAGGGCTGAGGAGAGGGGGAGCAGTTTGGTCATGGTGAAACCTGTTACCAAGAGGCAAGGACACCATGTGTGCACTTCAGACTAGAGACATGCTGGCATAGATAGCAGGGGGCAGTGCAATGGTGAAATGGGCTTCCCACTCACAGAGCAAACCCTGCAGAGCCCAGGGCCAGCAGGAACCAGAGGTGGGCTGTGCAGGAATGGCAGGAGAGGGCTTTGCTGAGCAAGTGACCTCTGCAGCACCTTGTTCCCTGTGAGAGACTTGAAGCGCTCTCTGGGAAGGCCAAGGTGTGCCTGAGGAAGTCCCTGGGCCTGGACAGCCTGCAAGCCAGCTGCCCTGTGGATGTCATTAGCACAGTCCCTGATGATATCATCTGGGTCTGAGAAGAGGTTCGGGGGAAGGAAAGCTGGAAGATTTATTTAAGAGTGCAGGGACATGAGTGGAGAGCTTGGTGTGCTGTGCTTCGCATTGATGAAGCACACTTGGCTGTAGATGGGGTGGACTTGGCCTAAAGGCAGAGGTGGGATTAAGTTGTTTGGGCCCAGGTAGGAAATCTGAGATGCCCTGGGCACTTCCCCAGCAGCCACTCCAAAAGGGCATGGTTTTTCTGTAGGTCCCACGCTGTATCTGCTCGAAACGTGTGGTTGTGCTGGACACCCCAGGCAGTCAACATGGCCCCTTCCAGCCTCTTTTTATGTCGTTAAGGCAAGTGTCTGCACTGAATTACATTAGCTGTTTGCTCTGTAGGGATCTGCATGTGTCTGAGCTTCATAGTAAGTGGCGAGAGCTCTCGTAGTAGTAGGCATCGAGGGTCATTTCAGATGAGCACCTGGCCCCCACTTGATGCTCTAGAAGGATGTGGTCTCACAGTTGCTCCATCAGAGCAAGCAGGCACCGGCACATGCCTTGGACCACCTCTGTCTCTTCTCATGTCACTAGGTGCTTGTGTGCGGGGGACTGAGACCCACTGCCCATCGCCATTGATTGTAAAGGGAGCTTAGACAAGGAGCGCGCCTGCAGACATCTCTGTTGTGCACATGTCAGCTTTGGCAGAGGGAATCTCACCTCCTGTGAATTTGTGGAGTTCATGGGACTACACACCTGCAGGTCGTGCCATGCAGCTTTGTCCGTGTCCCTGAGGTGCCCAAGTCCCTCTCTGTAACTTCTGGGGCTCTGGGCAATGCAGTGTCAGGGCTTGGAATGAGCCAAGCTGGGCTGCAAGCTGCTCTCCAGAAGGGCACAGGTCTCCCATTGCATCTCCGTATCATCTAGGAACGCCGTGGAAAAGCCACCTAGGTATTAAGGCCATGAAAATGCTGCTGGGCAGTGGGATGTGGGCAGCTGAAAGGAGCCCAGTGTCTCCCTGGCTAGAAGGGGAACGTTGAGACTTGCCTCAGATGCTCGGAGGAAGGGTGCTGAGTGTGTTGATCTGCACTTTGGAAGGGGATTCCTCTGCTCTCAGCAGTGTCATTCCTTTTTAGGGCAACATGGGTGCAATTGTCCTCCACCTCAGAGGTGTGAGCACAGGACAGCTGGGAACAAGACAGATGGACAGGCCAGCTCTCCGCACTCTGCACTAAAGCCAGAGTGAATCCTTTTGCCTCTCAGGAATCCCAGCTGTTCGCTCTGAGTGCAGGAGCAATGCTGAGAATGTCTGTCTCCTCGTGGCAAACTCAGCTGGCACAAACTGGAGCTCAAGCCATGGAGCTCAATGACAGTCCTTCCGAGATGGGTGTGTTATAAAGGTCTGCAGGCATTCACCACTAAGGCAGAGTCAGACTCTTATACGATCGTTTGTTTCAGCTGGAGCTGGGTGCCTCCAAAGAGGGACCCAGAACAAAGACATTCTGGGCTAATTATACTCCTTCCAGTCTTATTTCCCCGCCTGCCAGTGACAGTCTCTTCCAGTCTTCTTTCCTGAGTTGCTGGTCTCTTTCCTTGTAAATAGATTGTGTCTACATCCCAGGACGGTTGCTGTGTTCCTGCTTCAAAGTGCCTTATCTTATCCGGAGGCTAACCGTGACCTCTGTCCATTGTGTTCTGTATGTTGGAGGGCTGATTCTGGCTGCTTCTGCAGTTGTTGCGTCAGCAGCAGCCCACAGGTTCGGTAAAAGCTTCGGCCTGCAGGCTTCAGGGCATTATTTTAAATAAAATAATTACTTATTTAAATGATTTTACAGCATAGAAACAGCTCGAAGTGGGTGCCTCTGGAGAAGGACACCGGACAAAGAAATTCTGGGGTAATTAGACCCCTTACAGTTTTATTTTCCCACCGGCCAGTGAAGGCCTCCTCCAATCTTCTTTACTGAGTCGGTGGTCTCTCCCCTTCTGATTGGTGTCTCTCTCCTTCTGACAGCTCCTGGCCTACAGCCCAGGCTGGATGCCATGTCCTTGTTTCTCCCAGGCCCTTATCTCCTCCAAGGTCAAGCCCAACCCACGTGCATCCCATCTTGTCTCCTGCAGTCTACTTTGTAGCCTCATGAGCTAGTTTTGTATCTTTGTCAGCTAGTTTTAACTGGTTTGGCAGTTACAACATTGGCAAGGTCACATCCTTGGCAAAGTTTCTGGAGTTCAAGGACAGTTCAGCCTTGAGGCCTGCAGGCTTCATCTACTTTAGGCACTGATGCTAAGCAAGAGTGAGACTTATGCGAAGCGGAAGCTAAATCGGCTACAATTTCCTTCTCCAACAGTCCTCCCTTGGTTTCTATGAGCACACCTGCTGGATACATATATTGGGGTAGAGTATTTGTGCACATCATAGAGGAGAATGTGAGGCACTTTTTCTCCCTTTTTTTTTTTTTTTGTGAAGTTTACCTTAGATTAAATGATAGGTTTTTTGACCTCTGTTCATGGAGTGTGCGGGATCTTTCAACTTTAAGAGATGTCCCCAGTCGAGGGGAGATCGCGGTGTAGAGGCGCGTTGTTCCTCAGGAGAGTTCAAATGGCTGTCCTGAGTGATGTCTATTTATACTACGTCCATGATTTGTACCGTTAGCCAAATCAGGTGTGATCTAGCCACGGTGTGTCATATTGGAAGTCACGTGCCTTTCAAATTTCAGGAGGAAGTTTCTCGTTTGCTCCCCAGCGAGGACTTCTCAGCCAGGCTTTCTGCTAGTGACTTTACCACTAGTTGTTTTTATGTGCCGAGGTCATGGTCGATCACTTGGGAAAGTGGAGGGCGAAGGGCCTGCCACCTTTCCCCCCACAACTAGAGTCAAACCCTCCACCTCACAAAGTGGCCGTACAGGAGCCTCTTGCCTCGTGGTATAAATAGACCTCAGTGTCTACTGATCAGCATATATTAATTCAGTATATAACAGCAGGGCTTGTGTCTTTCGCAATAACTACCACACACACAGAGGTGTAGGAGGATTATGAGCAGTAAAGAGAACAATGTTGATGCTAGCAATATCACTACCGGGTGAAGGTTAAAAATTCCTGTTGCTGTTAGTGACCATTCAAAAAGAGTTGATGTTCTTTTGATTTTTCTTTTGTACTCGTTTAGTGTAGAATTGGACTGCAGCTGCTGTTGAGATGTAATAGGAGCTGAGTAATTCCAGTTGCATCCCAGGATCCCAGTAAAGTTACAGATAGAAATCTTTGGGTGATTGCTTGCAGCTACAGCAATAGTATTTATGATTATAAAATGACAAAGGGTTCTCATACAAACACATCAGACAAGGCAATCGAGTTAAATTACAAATTAATGTTTCAGAAAACCAAACAGAGAGAAGCAAAAGCTTTAATCATGCCACAAATCACAAGTCACTTGAAAAGGCGCCAAGGTGTTGCTGGGTTGTTAAGAAAGCCTTACTGCACGGATTTGGTTTGGAGACTCAAGAACAGAGATGCAGCTGTGTTTTTGCAGCCGGGCACTAATTCGTGAAGCACAAAGTATAGGCATTCCTCTTTTTCGATTGTAATCCCGTTCCCAATAGTGCGTTATGACAAACAAGAAGTTACGTTACCATTTTTAGTTATTGAAGGCAGAACACTGAAGGAGATAAGCCCGCCTTAACTAGGATAATCCTTCTGTTAAGCAAACATGAAGATGGTACTGCTCTTTTGGAAGTTTGTCTGCAGCTCTTGAAAAAGCAGGTATCTCCCTAAGAGACAGCATCTCGAAGATGTACACAATATGCTAAACATTTCTCTCTCCTCAGAGTTTCTGGATTCCCCTGTCTCTAGTCATTGTGAATACTGTCCACCCTCCCAAGCTGATCCGCTTGCCTGGGGGCTCCTTACTCCTGGGGGCCTTCTTGGACAAAGGGGACATTCTCTCTGCATACGTCCTACATTGCCACAGAAATAACATTCCGGTCCCTCACTGTCTGCCCATCTTCTCCTGTCCCCTTCTCGTCCTTGCCCTTGGCATTGCCCTAGCCTTCCTCGGCCTCCTCTGTCTCTTCCTCTACCCCTTCCTCTAATTTGCAAGTTCCGTGCTGAAGCTGCTGCTAAGAGATTAGCCTCTTCTTGGTTTTCCTTTTTCCGTTCCTTTGCTTGCTTCCCTTGCTGTTTCTCCTCTCGCCCGTCATAGACCAATACTGCCACGCTTAAAATCCTTTGTGAAGTTTCTCCTTGCCACCCTGGCATGTGCTCCTTCAACTCTTTTGGGCTATCCGGAGCGGCCTGATGGACAAAGACACTAATGGCTAGTGCATCATTCCAATTCTGGAAAGTCCTTCCCCCATAGTTCAACAAGGCTTGCCCTAGTCGTCCCCCAAAATCCCTGGCCTCTTTGTCCAAGCTCTGTCTACGCTCCTGCACTCTAGTCCAATCCACTCCTAGTTTGCTACATGCTCTAATAGCTTCTACCAAGTTCCGGAGTCCTGTCTGGCAAGCGACTCTGTCCCCTGCGTTATTGTAATCCCAATTTGGATCGTTTGCTGGCTAACGATTTGTGTTTCCCCCAGTCTGTTGTACAAACTTTGCCTCTTTATTAACTATTTTATCATCTCGCTCGTTTGGTCAGAACAACTCTCTCAAGAGCACTTGGGTATCCCGCCAGTTTGGTCAGAACAACTCTCTCAAGAGCACTTGGGTATCCCGCCAGTTTGGTCAGAACAACTCTCTCAAGAGTACTTGGGTATCCCGCCAGTTTGGATTATACCCAGTGCATATATATTAGAAAACAGCTGAGCGCTCCTTTCCGCATCCTCCCTCAACCTGGGCATTTTGCTTGCCCACAATGCTCAGTCACTCGGACTCCAGGGTTGGCTAGTAAATACATGCAGTACCACGTGAGGGGGGTTAGCTCCCCCACCCCGCCCCCGCTGCACTCGCTTGTAGTGCTGCTGCATTAGGTAAAACATTAGCAACCATAGGATGGAGGCCTGCCACGGGAGGAGGGGAAGTCTGAGTAAGAGGAGGAGAGGGACAGATAGACAGATCTTCGGGAGGCGCCACCGGAGGAGTGTAAGGCGGAGCAGTAGCTCCTGGGGCGTTATTTGGGACACCTATATCTGCTGCAGCAAGAGTAGTTTTACAGAGGGTGCCGTTTGTCCTCCTTGGATCTCGCCGGTCCCACATCCAATTATCCCCACACATACCAATAATCCATTCAGTGAGGCTTTTCATCTTCCAATATAAGCTGTAGCAGAGCTCATTTCTTAGAATCGAAGGATCCTTCCTTGGGTTAACCCCCACATTAATTGTAAGATGGACAATCATCCTGACATAAAGGGACAGCTAACTAGCTAGGGATCGATTTGACTGTAACGGCTTTTTTCTCCTTTTTGTTCCTTTTCCTTTTCTAAATTTGGATGTTTGGAGCCAAGAGGGTGCAATGGTGGTTGGCTACACTGCCATCTGGGGTGCCAAAGTGCTGTGGAAACACTTTGATCCTAGGTTTCCAAGAAGCAGAGCCTCACGCACATCTAGCAGCAAAATTTTATTTCTTGAAATGATGGTGCAGCATAGTAACTGCTGGAGCTGGGTGCCTCCAGGGAGGGACCTTGAACAAAGGAATTCTGGCCTAATTAGACCCTTTACAGTTTTATTTCCCACCTGCCAGGGAAGGTCTCCCCCAATCTTCTTTACTGAGTCTTCTTTACTCTCCTTCTGGTTGGTCTTGGCCTTCAGCCCACACTGGTTGCCATGTCCTTGTTTCCCACAGTCCCTTATCTCCTCCGAGGTCAACCCCAACCCACGTGCATCCCATCTTGTCCCCTGCAGTCTACTTTTTAGCCCCATGAGCGAGCTGTGTATCTTTATTAGCTGCTTTTAATGGGTTTGGCCGTTACATGCTCAGCAATGATTCTGGAGTTCATGGACGGTTCGGCCTTGAGGCCTGCATGCGCAGGGTAGGCAGTGGCGATAGAAACAGAGCTGCATGTCATACCCCAGCTCTGCCCTTCCACCTGAGATGCAAGCCCTGAAGACAGCAGGGGCCTGCTCTTGCCCTGCGGTGACTGGAGAGGGCAGGGGAGGCCAAAGCTTTTCTCCCCCTTTCCCTTGGCTATTGTGGGCCAGCAGAGCAGTTGACGCTTTGCAGCAAAACCAAAGTGTGTCAGGCCGCTCTACGCTGGCCTGGCATATTGGAACGAGTGGACACCCCGTCCCCCCCAGGACAAGCCAGATTCATGCAGGCAGCAAGTTTTGCCCCTTGCCTTTGGCTCCCTAAAAAAAGAACACTCACTCCGGCTGAGGAAACGGGGCTGTATCTTTGCGGGAAGCCCAACAAAGCCATGAAGCGGTAGCACAACAGGGGCTGTGCTTGAGGAGTCGAGCTGTCCTGGGGCTGCGGGAGATGCCAGCAATGAGCCAGACCTTCCAGCACACTTGCGTGTGTGCGTGGTGTGCAGCACCATGGCATTGGCACAGCTGCGTCAGCTCTGCTCAAACAGAGTCACGTCCTGGCGGGAGGGTGCCACCTCGCCCATGCTCTCGGGAGCCAGGGACACAGTGCTCCGAGGTGGAATCTTGATGTTCTCCTTGGCACCCTCAGGTTCATGATGGTCTGTGACACCAGGCAACGGACTAGAGGTTCCGCATCATTTTCCAGGGGCTGGAGGGCTGCGAGAGAAAGGCACCGAGCTGAGAACAGACTCCCACCTTTGCAGAGATCCCAGGAATCCCCCCCCAGGCAGGGCCAGCCCCACTCAGCTCTTCCCATGCGGAGGAGGCAGCAGGTAGGACAAATGGATCAGCTGGCACTTGCAGGTCGGCCAAGCCCCAGATGCGCCCCAAATACCCCCTGCTCTCCCCCACATAGGGACACAGAGCCTTCCTCACCTGGGGCAGGCCAGTGAACTGCAGCTCACTTCCCAGCCTCCTCCCTCCTCCCTGCCAGGGCTGCCTGACACAGCGCTGCTCTCACTCACCAGTGCACAGCTCCTGCACCTTCTCCTTCCTCCGCTTCTTCACTTGCTGCCCGATGAGCCCTAGGCAAACACCTCCGCTCACCCCTCATACTCCCCAGCAAGCCCCCAGCAGCACAGCTCCCATCTGGCCTTGCCAGCTTGGCCATGCAGCCTGCTCCCCTTGGGCAAGGCTGGCCCCAGCCCCGTCCCCACGGTGCAGGACCCAGGGACGGTGGGAGGGACTGAAGACCCTCCTGTGTGCCCGTCTGGGTGGGCAGGCATGGCCCTGGGCTTGTGGCTCACCAATGAACCTCACAGCTGCCTCCCGCAAGGATGCGTCCGGGTTCTCCAGGTAAGGCAGGCTCTGGCGCAGGTGTTGCTCCGCTCTGCTCCTGTCCCTCAGCAGCTGCAGACAGCACAAGGACAGGGGGTTGGCACCAAGCCTCCCCAGAAGGCCAGGCCTGTCCCTCCTCCCAGCTCCGGCCTCCCCTTCTTCCTGTCCACGCCTCCCAGCTAGAAGCTGGCTGGTAGCCAGGTTCAGAGGGAGCAGAGGGCAGAGCGGGGCCTGCGGGTGCTGAGATCCCCGCCATGCTTCTGCCAAGGCCCAGCCAGGCCAGGGGCCCCTTCAGCACCCCAGCGGGCACTTAGAGTAGAGGGCTCTGGGCTGCAGCAGTGCGTGAGGGGCACAGCTGTGCACCCTGCCCACTGGCCATGGCGGCAGGCCTCATCCCGCCACGGCCCCGGGGGCTTTGGCCACGTCCTTACCACGCACTCCCCGATCTTCCATGTCTCCGCTCTTCTGGCCAGCTGCTTGAGCTCCTCCCACTTGAGGAACTGTGCAGCGCTCACCAGGGCTTCCTGAGAGGCCTGCAGAGCAACAGAGACCAGGAGATGCCACCGCAGCCACGGCAGGACACCCTGGGTCCCCCTCGTCTTGGCAAGGCTCCCAGCCTTTCCCAGCCCCAAATGGCACGACGCAGCGTGCCACTAGGTCTGGCCCTCCCTGAAGGCAGAGGCAGCTCTGCCTTGTCCTTCGGCACACAGGAAGCTGCACCTCATGCTGCCATGCGTTCCAAGGCACACTTGGCAGCAGCCCTTGCCTTGCTGCTCACCTCCACCCACGGCATGTCAGCATTGCTTCCCCAAAACACTGCTCCCTACCTGGGCCACTCTCTGCACCTTGTCACTCATGTGGAGGAAGAGCGGCACCAGGCTCCTCTGTGCATGCTGCTTCAGGTTCCGTTTGTTCTTCCCCACCACAATCTCCAGCAGGTCTTTGAAGAGGAGCATGGAGAGCTCTCGCACTCTGCTGTCTTCCTGCAGGCAGGGAGGAGAGGAGGGGAGGCCTCAGCAACGACTCCAGGAACGGGGCCTGACAAGAGCGTTTGCCGTGGCAAGGCCTCGTCCTCTCCGGGCACAACTGTCCCCCAGCCCGGCCAGAGGTCGGAGCTGAGGACAAGCCTCTGCTGAGGCAGCCTGGACAATGAGGGTTGTCGGCAGCAGCACGACAAGCCTCCCTGGGCTCTGTCTCCCTCTCCCTCTGGAGGGAGCTTCTTGGATTTCCCGAGGCCTCCATCAGGGCCCCCGCACACAACAAGAGGACAGAAAGGGACAGCCCCGCGGCACGGCCTCTCCCTCGCTCTCTAGCCTGCTCCTACCTCTCTGCTCATCGCTGCCCCAGGCCACGGCAAGCGCCGCACACAGTCAAGCACGAGACGCAGCAGCCGAGAGCAGACAGGGGGCTGGTTTGCTCTACTCCCACAGCCCCGGACACCAAGGCCAGCACAGGGCATGGGCTGAGAACCACAGGGCAAAAGGTTTCCTGACATACAGCAGGGCCTGTGTGGGGACGTGCCAACAGGCACGCATGCAGAGGGGCACACAGCACCCAGACCACGCATACGGACCCCCGGACACACCAGCAGAGCCCCGGCTCTCCCATCAGCCTTACGTCATCAAAGCGAGGCAGAAGCTTCTCGGCCAGCTGCAGAACAATCGGGTTGGAGCCCTTCTGTTCCAGGTAGCTGAGGATGTTTCTCAGCAGCATCAGGCTTCCCACACGCACTTCCCTGCAAGCATCCTGCAGCCACTCCATGCTGTCTGGGAGCAGGCTCTGCATTCTCCTTTTCTGTGGGAAACACACAACTTTCTTTGTGGGAAGCAAGGCCAGACCCCCCCCCGCCCCCCGCCCGCCCAAAAGTGCTCTGCCTGCTCTTTTCCCATCAGGGCTCAGTGGCCAGGGCCAGGGCTCTGCACACACGCAGGCCTTGGGCACAGAGGCTGCAGTGCAGGGCACAGATCTCCAAGGGGGCCCTCAGCATGCACTGGCCTCTGTAGGGAGCAAAGCTGCTGCCTCAAGGCCCAGGAGCAGCTGGCTGCCTTAGCCCGGCCCTGTGCTCCAGCTCATTGTCCCTCTCCCAGATCTTCCCGCTGGGCACTGGTGCCTTTCTCCTTGTGCAGCACGGCCAAGGGCCTGGCATGACACTCGGGGCAGATGAATGGGGCAGCGGAGACTTGGGAGCAGCTACCACACCTCCGGATTGCCAGCCAAGTCCAAGCCACTCTCTGACCCAGTGTCTCCTGTCAAGCCCCAGGCTGCCAGCATGGCTTCACCCGCCTGCCCCCCTCCTCACCATCTTGGGTCTATTCAACAGGGCCACGAGGCCTCTGAACGCCAGTCTGCGCATCTCCAGGCTCTCACTCTGCGCATAACCCTGGACGAGTGGCAGGACCTCCTCATCCATGTCGGCAAGGTCAGGGCATTCCAGCAGCTGAAATGGACACAGCACTGAAAGACTGGCACAGCCGGCAGCACTGCCCGCAGCGTGCAGCTCTCCATCCCACCCACCATCCAGGGCAAGGGCACCAGGCCCTCACAAAGCTCAGCCCAAACACAGCAGGCATTGTGCAGACACCCCTGGGCCCTGCTCACAGCCCTGCGCCTCACGGCACACTGCACACACTGCTCGCCTCCTCCTCCCGTCCCCTGAACCCTCCACAGCCTCTTGTTCTCATCCCTTGGAGGAGCAATTGAACACAGACAGCTGCCACAAAGCAGGCACGAAATACAAGTGCTTACGAGTGGTCGCCCAGCAGAAACGAGCCAAGGCCGGGGCTACTACCAGGAGCGTATGCATTGCCCCAGCTCCATTCACCAGCATCACCCCACACGCATGTGCACAAGCGAGCACAGCATTTAGAGGCCCCTCCAGAGAGGCACTGCTTGCCATGAGGCCCACCTCGACAAAGAAAGCCATGACGGGCAGCTGATGAAACTGGTCCTCCCTCCTCAGCAGCCTTGCCAGCTGGCGGAAGATCCAGCGACGCAGGTGACTGGCAGCCCCCCTCATTGCTCTGTCAGAGGCAAGAAGGCAGTGTTGGGCCTCAGCCGAGCAGGCAAACCTCCTCTGGCATCGCTCTGCTTGGCACGCAGCTCCTGCAGCCAGCGGCATTTGCTCATGGAGCACTGCTCTTGCCCTACCACACCTTGCCATTAGAAAGTCAGCGTCAGGCATCATTACGTTCCTCTTGGTGGGAGACCGGAGAAACAGCCTTCCTGCCCAGGCGGCATGGCCTGCCCACACATCCCCTCTCCTGCCCGCTTTGGATTCCTGTGCCCCTGGGCCCTCCCCAGGTTCTCCTGCGCACGACCCTCTCCCACAGCTCCTAACACCACCTGCTCCCCCAGCAGCTCTCCAAGCTGCGCAGCATGGCAGCTCCCAGGGCCCTTCTGCTGGGCGAGCCCTTGCCACAAGGGCTGAGGCTGCAGCCTCTTTCTTGGAGAAGTGGCGTTCCCCCTCCCCCACCAAGAAGCACATGGGGAGGCACACCCCACAGCCAGGGAAGAGGTGCTGGGCCAGAGCAGGCCGGAAAGGGCTCTACCTGGCCAGCACCACCACTCCCTTCTGCGAGGTGTCCGCATGCAGAAATAGGTCCCAGCCGCCCTTCCTCTCAACAGCCACGGCTACGGTCTCATAGTGGGCGCAGCGCAGCAGACTTTTCATGGCCTGCACGGCGCACCTGCATGCAGAGCAAAGCCCAGGTCACACTGGCAGCCCGGCCCTGCCTCCAGGTGCAGTGCAGAGACAGGGCGAGCGGGATCGAGCACCTGACGTGGCTGGTGGGACGGGACTCATCCCGTTGGCATTCCCTCAAGAAGATATTTGCTTCCTGGTGGCTGAACTCTGCTGTGAAGACCATCTGCAAGAGCAGCGCCAGGAAGAGCTGGGGGAAAAACGCCTTCACCGCCTCTGGGCAGACGGGCTCCCGGATGATCTCACACAGTGCCCTCGTTGCCTGCAGAAAACACTCAGTCACACCTCTCACTCCCGAGCAGTCCCCGGCATGCTTCCACAGCCCTCCAGGTGGGAGGCTCGAGCACAGCCTTGGAGCATGGGAAATGCAGCTGGAGGCCTCAGCCTGGCTGCCTGACCAGGGCCAGCGCCCGCAGGCTCTTGGGCCTCAGCTCCTGGTTGTACACAGTGAGCCTTCCTGCCTCAGCATGACCATCACCTCGGCAGGCTTCGTGTAGCGTGCACGCTCGGCCAGGCTCCCTGTCCCAGGCCGTGCTGCCTGCCCAGGTTTTGCAGGAGCCCTACTCCTGCCCCTCACCTTGCCCCCAACCCGACCCTGGCTTTCCAGCCTGCTGAGCGAGGTCGGCGGATGCAGGGACAGCGTCGGATGGAGATTTCCTGGGCATGGCCAGCCTGGCTGTTGGTGTGCAGAGAGGCCAGGCAGCACTTGGCAGCCCTGTGTGCTGGCACAGTCGGAGGCCTGGCGCTGGGCATGTTGTAGCCATGGGCCCAGGAGAGGTCCCTGCTTGGGGGCACACGGGCAGCGGAGAGGGGGAGGGGGCCCAGGGAGGCAGGCACCAGCCTGGGGGCACGGGAGGCCTCGTCCCCTAACTCACGGCCAGCGGAAGGATGCAGTTGTTGTCCCTGTCGGAGCTGGACTGCTTGCGCAGTGGCCGCTCCTCCAGCAAGCTCAGCAGCTCCCGCAGCATGTCCGGCGCAAGCATCGGCTTATCCATCAGCACCTTCCACATGCTCACGGCAGTGCTGCAGGCCCAGAGCGCCTTGTCAGTGGCACTTCCTTGGCCGCAGCACCGTAGCCTGGGCCAGCCCTGGAGGTCCCCAGCTGTGTGCCAGCCCTGCCCCTGCCCACCCCCTCCTCCCTGGCAGCCCCAAGAGGGTCCTGCCCAGGCAGGCAGCACATGACCAAGCTGAAGCCCCTTGCGCGGCAGGGAGCGTGCAGAGCCGCTGCGCTCTGCGGCTCAAGGCAGGGACACTTGCTCAGCTCTGGCTCCTCAAGGCCTGCTTGAGGCACCAGGGCTGGGAAACGGTGGGCGAGACACAGGGCCCTGCCCCTCAGCCGTGTGCTGGCCATCTGCTTGCCTCTGGCCCTCTTTGGGCCCTTCTCCCCATGGCCAAGGAGCCACTGGAGCCCGTCCAGGCTGACGGGCCCCATACCTGTTGCACAGTGGCGAGCAGTACAGCAGGCTCACGGTCACCTCGCTGGGCTCCAAGCAGGCCAGCTGGCAAAGGGTCTTGTTTAGGGTGACCCGGGCCGACAGCTCCCTCACATACTTCACGTTCCTGTAGAGGCACCTTATGATGCGTGGCACCTGGAAGACACAAGGCGGACGGTGAGGCTGCTCCCAGAGAGCAGCCAATACCCCAGCTCCCACTCACTTCTCCTTCCCTCTCCACCACTCCCACCGCTCCTTGCTGCCTTCCAAGGGGCTCCGCTGCCCACGAACACTGGCTCTCGGCGGGGAAACAGCGCCCCAGAGGGTCGAGCCCCACGCACGCCAGCCCCAGGCTCCTTACATCTTCCAGCACAGAGAAAGCGTCCAGCAGGAACATGGTCAGCATGTGGGAAGCCACCTCCGTATTGTAGGTGCTGCAGTTCCTCATGCCCTCGATGGCTGTGACAATGACATCTGTCCTTTCGGAAGGCTGCAGGTTTTTCACAAACAGCTGGGGCAGAAAGGACGTGAGAGAAGAAATGTCACGCTGCGGGCCGCACTACTGCTGCTTAGCTAAGCAGTGGATGTGGCTCTGGAGAGAGGTGCGGGGCAGTGCTGGCACCGTGGCCCAGGAGAGCCAGGAGCACACGCTGTGCTGGGTAGCAGCAGCATGGGGCATGTGGCCAGAGGGCCACCAGGGCAAGGCAGGATGCTCGGGAGCAGGCTCACAGTGCACTGGCTCTGCAGGCAACCCTAGCTTGCCGGTGGCCAGCAGGCTGCAGCTGCTGCTGGGACTCTTGGAGCCAAGCCTCTGGCTAGTCCCCCCGCTCAGGGACAGCGGGAGACACAGCAGTGAGAGCAGGGCTGCTACCAGGCAGCAACCAGTACTCTAGGTGCCACTCAGAGCTGCTTCCTTCTCCACCACCACCTCTGCCTCAACCCCAAGGCCCCCTCAGCCCCACTCGTTAGGCATCCCTTTGCTCATCCACGTCTCCTCAGGACCCCATGGCCAACAGTCCCAGCAAGGGAAGTGCTCCTCACCCTCATGATCACGCTCATGTTGCTCGTCCACGAAAGGCAGAGCTCATTGTCGGCTTCCCTCTCCTTCTGGGGCTCCACATACTCTGGATCATCCTGCAGCATTGCCCGGCCTGAACAGCAGCAGAAAGACACAGCGGTCAGCAGGAGTCATGCAGAGCTGCAGCTGGCAGACTCATGGCATCAGAGAGAAACCAGCCTGGCAGAGACAAAGGGCATGCCACGAATGGATGGGGAGCAGGATTCCCAGGGAGGGTCGGGGCCTATTCCAGGGCAGAGAAGGGCAACTGCTTCAAAGGGTACCAAAAGCCTCACGGGCTTTCCGGTGCGAAGCCCGACACAAGCCGTAGCCTCTGAGCAGGGGCTGCTGAGCATTTTCCAGGCCAGTGGTATCCAGGACAGGTACTAACAGCCCGCTCCCCTGCTCCTACATCAGCCGCGCCTCCTGCTCCTTTGCCTCACTGAGCAGAGGGGCCGAGGCAGTGCGATGCCTTCCCCGGCCTTGCCAGCGTGGCCGCGTGCAGAAGCACACAGCCCAGCACAGCTTCTCTTACGTTTTCGCTGCACGACGAATCTGAAGAGGCAATGAAGAGCATCCAAGGCCCCACCCTTGGTCTCCGCATCCTCGTAAGCACAGCAAAGGATGAGACAGCCCACCAGCTGTCCCAGCATCGGCACGGGGATCTTCCCATAGCAGGCAGGGCTCTCATCCACTCCTCCAAAGGGGTGCCACACCTGGGCAAGGCGGGTGGGACAGGTAGAAGGGCTGACGGGAGGCAGTCGCCACCAAAGCCCTGAAGCCAAGACTCTGCCCAGGCATGGATCCCAGCGGAGCCAAAGCTCTCGAGGGCCCTGCAGGCCTTGCCTCCCAAAGCAGCAGCCCAGCAAAGGCAGCACTGCCAGGCTGCGGCTCACATCATGCTCCGCGCGCACTGCTCCCCTGCACAGGGCTGGGGGCACAGCTGGCTCCTGCGACAAAGGGACTGCAGAGAAAAGCCCATGGAGAGAGGGCCAAAGAGCTTTGCTTCAGGGCAGAGCCTTGCTCAGTGCCTTAACCTGTGCCCACGCTTCCCTCCGAGGGACCCCCTGAGCTGCACTGTGCTCTGGGCTGCTGCAAAGGGCCAAAGCGGGGGCTGCACGGTGCTTGGCTCCTTACCTCCAGCGAGGAATAGTTGGCCAGCAACTTGCTCAGCCTCCCAATCCTCCCCACGGCCCTCTCACGCACAGCTGCTCTCTCCGTCTTGGTGAAGGGCAGCAGCATCTGCAAGGAGAAAGGCTACTGCTCTGCCCGGGGAGCTGACGCCCACTCCAGCAGAAGCAGCTCTGCTAAGCGCCTGCCTGCAGTCCTACAGTGCACCAAGGCTTCCTCGGAGCTAGAGCCAAGCCTGGAATGGCCTTCCTGCCCCTACAGGCCCCAGCCTGCAAGGCCCACCTTGCCCTCAGGCAGCCAGCCACACCTAAGCCCCCTCCCAGCCTCTGCTCCTGGCCATGCACATGGCCCCGGGTGCCCTCTTCAGGATGGCAGGCCTTTCAGGCCACACCTTCCCTAGGGGTCTGCAGTGGGCAGCCTGGCCTCCGGCCTCCTGGCATGGCAGAAGAACCAAGCTTCCGGGCTCGGCTCCCCTTGCAGCACGGGCAGCTCCCAGTGGGTCTCTGCCCCATTCCGATCTGGCAAGGAAAGCACAAGGCACGCGGAGGCAGGGGGGCAGCAGCACCAGCTGCCATCAGTGCAGTGCCTAGAGAAGAAGGGTGACATTCCTCCCACTGCTTTGGTGCAAGGAGAGCTTTGGGGGCAGAGGTGGCCCAGGAGTGCTCATGGGGGCAAGGTGTTCCCAAGAGCCTGGAGGATGTTTGGGGTGGGAAGGGACTTGGGCTGTAGCCAGGGGACACTGGGCTCACAGAAGAGCCCAGTGGGGAACCTCCGCTCACCCAAGCGAGAAACGCCCCCTGCCTGCAGCGTGCTGCCTGTACATGGCACTCGGGGGGGGAATGTCCACTCGAGGGTGTCACTTCCCTCTGGGCTGAGGAACAGGCCCAATGCAGCCCACTCTTTGCAAATGCCACACCTGCAAGATCTTCTGCAGCTCCAGGAGGCTGGAAGTGGCCGACTTGAGCACCAGCACCTCCAACATGTTGTCCATGGCATCGAGGGTCTGCAAGGAGGACAGGGGGCTGTGGCATTCCTTCCCCACTGCCTCTGACCCACAGCAGACTCAGTTGAACCCCTGCTGCCCAGCGAGGACACCCGCTGCCCTGCACGGGCCAACGAGAGGCCTCAGGGCAGGAGACCTGCTGTGCACGGACCAGCCCCTGGGCACTGCCCATGGCCCAGCCCACGGGAAGGGCATGAAGGCAGGAGGGTGGGAAAACAAAGCTGAGATCCTGCCCAGCCTTGGAGCTGACAGTCACCTCTCAGCACAGCGGAGCCAGGGGCAAGCCCAGAGGGGCTGGCGGGCTCCCTGTAGCTCACCCAGCACCTACCTTGGAGTAGAGGGACATGTCCACGGTCTCCATGTCTTCTCTTGGAGGAAGCAAGAAGACACTCTTGAAGCAGGCATGGAGAAGGCTGCTCTTTTTGCCCTCCAGAACCGGCTCCACTGCACTGCAAAGAGAGAGCGAGAGAGAGAGAGAGATGCCTGTTGGACACTGGTGCTGGGAGCAGTGCCTGGATGCCCTGGGGAGGTGGCTGTGGGCCGCTGGGGCAGGAGTCCCCCGGCTGCTACAGAGAGCACGTGAGGGAGCCCTGCAGGGAGGCACCTCCTCCCTCCATGAACTGGCCCAGGGCCAGAGGAGAGCCCAGGCAGCTAGGCCTCCCCCCTTCTCTACCACCTGCCTCCCCTTCTGCACTACAAGCCAAGGGGCCCTGGGGAGCTGCAGCAGGCAACCCTCTGCCCTCCCATCTGCCCTACTGACAAGCCTGGGCCAGGGGAGAGCAGAAGCGCAGCAGACAGCACCGCCAGCCTCCTCCCACCATGGTGCACACCTCCCAGCCAGGGACGGTGCCATCAGGCACATGCTGTGCACAGGTCCTGGCCAAACCAGGGGCTCTGCTAGCTACCTCATTGCCGTGATAGCAAGCATGGCTTGCTGGCGCACTGCTGTGCCCAGGCGCTCCAAGGGCTCCTCTTCCAGCAGCACCTGCACAGCACAACCGGCAGTCAGCGCGGCAACTGCCATCACCCAGCACCAGCAGACCCAGGGCCCAGCTGGCCTTGCCCCTGTCCTCACACCTGCTGCCTCTCCCCTCACCTCGATATGCTCAGCCAGCTCGTGTCGGCAGCAGAACACCTCCAGGCCCCAGGACAAGGTCTTGGCGCTGCTGCCTCCACAGAGGGTGCCGATGGACGCTAGAAACTTCAGCTTCTGCGCCTCTTGCTGACAGACGGGGAAGAGAGACAGAGTGAGCGCGAGAGGAGACAGGAAAGGCCAGCAGGACCAGAGCAGCCAGGGGGCTGCAGTGCTGGGCGGGACCCCGGACGGCAGCAGCTCTGCACAGCCAGCACCTCCCCAGCAGCCTGCCAGCAGACATGGGCGGACCCGCAGGGAGACCCAGGCACAGCCCCCATGGAAACGGCTGCACTTACCTGTTCTCGGCCACCCACAAAGGCCTGGATGAAGTCCAAGGCTTCCTCATCCTCTCTGGACAGCTCGGACCAGCTGCTGATGGAAAACCTTGCACCTGAGAAAGGAAGAGAGCCGGGAGCACTGCAGAGATGGAGGGCAGGCAGCAGAGAGCCGCGCAGTGAGCTCTGCCCGCCGGCCAGCCATGGGCCTGCTCCCGGGCACGCAGTCTCCCCCAGGCTGCTCAAGGCTGCACGGTGCCCAGCACATGGGCTGCCCTGCTGCAGCCAGCCAGCCAGGGCAAACCTCAACCGCACCAGGCTGGGGAACATGCTGCCAGACGGGCAGCATCCCTCCTCCTGCCACGGAGCTGCCGCTCGCTGCCCGTCCCAGGCAGCAGGAGCTGCGTCCATCTGCGCTCTCCCTCCTGGGCGCATGCTGCGCTGGGGCCAGCTCCCAAGCCCCGAGCGGGCCCTGGCATCTGGGCACCGCTGTGCCACCACCCCGGGCACCCCGACACCACGTGCTGGGGACATGGGAGCCCGGCGCAGAGCAGGGTGCGCTTCCCGGCCCTCACCCCAGCCCGGCCCAGCCCCACGGGGGCTCACTCACCTCTCCGCCACGCCTGGGACTCGAACCCCTCCAAGGGCCTCGAGGCAGAGCTGCTCTCCTCGGCAACCCTGTCCTGCTCCTGGGATGCCCGGCGCGGGCAGCCGTACTCCTGCTCCCAGGCCACCCGTGGGCGGCTGGGGGGTCTCTCCGCCATCCTGCGGCACGGAGCAGAGGCAGGAGGGGGACACTTGTTTAATGCAGAGCTGGGGAGGGTCCCCACGGGGGTGGGGGCAGCGCAGTCAAAGGTCCCCGCGCCCGTCCCGGCCCTGGAGCCAGCTCTCCTGCGCCTCAGCCCCTGCCGCAAGGTCCTGCCCCCGCCACGGCCGAGGGCCCCCGCAGCCCCGTGGCACTGCCGAGCCCGGCCCCGTCGCTCTCACCCGCAGCAGGAGCTGGCAAGGCCTCGGCAAACGCCTCGACTCCGCGGGGCTGCCGGGGCGGCAGGGAAAGACGCGGCTGCGCTCGGGGGCTCCTCCTCGAGCTCCACGCGCTCCTGCCCTCTCCCGTCGCCGTCCGCCCGGACACTGCCCGCACCTGACAGCGCCGCCGGTGTCACAACGGGGGGGGTCACAATGGCCCCGCCGGGGGCGGCTCTGAGGTCACCTCTGCTGCGCGAGCTGCTCCAGCAGCAGCAGCCGGCGCCGCCAGGGGCTCCAGGGCCGCAGCGCGGCCGCCCCGGGCAGGAGGGAGCTGGGGCAGGGCAGGGCGAGGCAGCTCGAGGGGCCGCGCGCGGCTCCGCATGGCCAGCTCCCTCCTCTTTCATCCCCGGCTGCCCACGCCTGGCCGCACTCACCTGCTCACCACTAACCACCAGCACCACCTCAAAACCTGACCCCACCGTACCTCTTGCCCCAATCCCCTCCTCTCATCCCTCACCCCAAACTCTAACCCTCCAGCCACAACCCAGACCTCCAACCCCTTTCCCTAACTCTTGCTCCAGCCCTCACCGGCATCTCCAACCCTCAGCCCTAGACAACAAATGCTAGCCGTCACCCCAGCCCTCACCCCTGCCATAGCCCACTCCCCCACAAAGCTAGCCAACGCTCACAGCAAGCACCAGAAACCCGCAGCACAACCACCAAACCTCGCCCCACGCCTCACCCAACCCCTCACCCCATGCAGCCAGCTCTCGTCCCCAGCCCTGCCCTCAACACCAGCCCCCAAGCACCAACCCCAGGGACATGCCCGAACCCCCACTGCCAGCCCCAACCCCTTCCCCAGCCGCCCTCCCCCTCGCACCAGCCCCCTACCCTGCAGCCCCGCCGCTCACCCTCACGCTCCCGCCGGGCCCCCTCGCGCCCCACACCGGCAGGCAGAGGAAGGGCAGCACCGGGCCGTGCTGGGGCAGCTGAGCGTGGCAGGCACCGCTGCAGATGCTCTGCTCCAGCCCCGCTCCAGCAGGGGCACCTACAGCACGTTGCCCCACACCAGCACAGGCGGCTTTGCAGCTTCTCCTGCAGCGGAGACTCCACAGCCTCTCGGGGAACCTGCTCCACTGCTTAACCGCCCTCGCGGGGAAAAAGCGCTTTCCTGCGCTCAGGGGGAATCGCCTGCTTCGCCATTTTGGGCCACGGCAGCACCCAACTCCTGGGCCGGGGCCGGGGCCGGAGGGGCGGAGGGGCGGGGCCATGGCAGGGACGGGGCGCCAGCCGGGCCCCCCGCGCCGGCACAGGGAGCGCAGCAGGCTGCTGGGGCGCGGCCGTGGCGCAGACGCCCCCGCCGCACGCCCCTCGCCCACGGGCCCCGCCCGGGCCAGCCCCGGCCCCCGCGCACGCAGCAGGCCGCCGCCGCCGGGCCCTGCGCCACGCTGGCCCCGGCCGCGGCCGCAGGGACAGCCCGCCGGGCGGCCGTTGGGCGGCCTGCGTGTCGCTCACGGCTCACCCCGCCCCTCCCGGGCACCCATTCGCTCGCTGCCTCCCCTCGCTCCCCGATTGGCCGGGCGGGGGGCGGGCTCTCCACCCGCCCGCGGCAGCTGCTGGCGCCAAGCAGAAGCTGCAGCTCGGCTCTGTGGAGAAGAGGTGGCTGCAGAGAGCCGCTCGCTCTGCCCGCAGCCCCGCCGCCTCCGGGCAGCGTTCTCCCGCCCGGCACCTGGCCCCTTCTCTGCACGGCACAGGTTATTGGCCTTGCCAGTTCTGCTGGCCCCCGGGGCCGTGGCCGGGCTCCCAAGTGGGCGGAAAACCACACGGACGTCGGGCAAAGAGCTGGTGAGCAGCCTGGACTGCTTCAGGCTGGAGCACGTTGTACGGCGTAGAAATTATGCCCTCCACTCCTGCAAGTAGGAGGATGTTGGCCCGTTCAGCTGGCACGGTTGGAGCTGGAAAAGGATGCCTGCCCGTTGTCTAAAAGAAATTGTTGTAAAACCTAAAACCTTTTCCCTGTGTTTTACAAAAGCAAAACAGCTAACCTCGTGTGAACTCAAGGAGCAATTTCTCTGGGAGGACTGTATGAAAACTGAGGGGGTTTTTTTGTTTGTTTTGAGGAGAAAAGCACTCTTTCTTTTCCAAACCCTTGAGTTGGTGTTCTTTGACCTTCATACGTGAGTCGATTTCAGCCTAGAAGGCTCTTTTCCCACCGGTAGGTGTTGATGTTGACAGAGGCACCGCTGTGCTTTCTAGTGTGGCATGCTAGCACCTATTCCAAGAAGTGGAACTCTCTCTGCTTATTGCGTTGTGGCCAAGCAATACATCCGCACAATGGAAGAAGGTTGAGGGCAGAAGCCTGGCTGTGACTGACCACAGGTGTTGCCAAGAAAGCTGGATGAATCTCAGCACAAAGGGCGCCACAGGCTGGCCTTTGTTTTAAGGCATGCCCTGGACTCCTGCAAGCACCTGAAGGCTGGAAATCCATCCTTCCAGGAGCAGAAACGATGAGCAGTAGAGGGAATGTGCTGCGCAGGTGAGCTGCAGCTGGTGCAGCAAGCATTGCTGGTTTGAAGCGGTGGCTTGCTCCTTTGCCCTTTCCCAGAGAAATGCAATCTGATAATGGATGACATCTGTAAGAACAAAGAACTGCAAAGGTGGAGTTCTTCCCGTGGAGTCCAGTGGACTTTCCACCTACCGTGTCGAGCTCAATGCAATGGGGGAGGAGAAAGATGCAATGGATGAGAGAAAGGACAGCAATGCAAGAGTGACTCTTCTCTCTTAGAAGACTTCTAAGTGGGGATTGGATTTGTGGGAAGTCTGAAGTTGGCTACGTAAGTGACACCCTCCCACCATGGGAAGTGTCAGAGAAGGACATTGTATCTGATTTAGCTTCAGCTTAGTCTCAGGGCCTAAAGTAGATGAAGCCTGCGGGCCTCAAGGCCGAACTGTGAATGAACTTGAGAAACATTGCTGGCAATGTAGCTGCAAAACCATTTATGACCAGCTACTAAGGCTACAAAAGCAGCTAATGAGGATGTAAAATAGGATGCAGGAGACAAGATGGGATGCACGTGGGTTGGGGTTGACCTTGGAGGAGATAAGGGCCTGGGCTGTAGGCCAGGAGCTGTCCGAAGGAGAGAGAGAGCAGTCAGAAGGGGAGAGACCAGTGACTCAGAAAAGAAGACTGGAGGAGACTGTCACTGGCAGGTGGGGAAATAAGACTGCAAAGGGTCTGATTAGCCCAGAATGTCTTTGTTCAGGGTCCCTGCGTGGAGGCAGCCAGCTCGAGCTGTTACTTCCTGTACTGTCATTTATTCTTGTAATTCATGTCAAAGGAATAATTAATTCTGCTCCTATATGTGCATGAGACTCTGCTCCTCGGAAACCTAGGGTGGGGCCATGTCTACAACAGGAAGTCCCCTAGATGAGGGGTTTGTGTCAGTAGCTGCACAAATTCCTTTGCAAACACTGTCAAGGTCCTGGAGAATCACCGATCACAGGACGGTTGAGGTTGGAATGGACCTCTGGAGATCATCTAGTCCAACCCCCCTGCTCAAGCAGGGTCCTCCAGAGCACATTGCCCAGGACCCCACCCAGATGGCTTTTGAGTATCTCCAGGGAAGGAGACTGCACAGCCTCTCTGGGCAACCTGTGCCAGTGCTCCGTCACCCTCCCAGCCCAGAAGTTTTTCCTCCTGTGCACATGGAACTGCCTGTGGTTCAGTTTGTGCCCGTTGCCTCTTGTCCTGTCACTGGGCTCTACTGAGATCCCCTCTCAGTCTTGTCTTCTCCAGGCTCTACAGGCCGAGCTCTCGCAGCCTTTCTTCACAGGAGACATGCTGCAGTCCCCTCATCATCTTTGTAGCCCTCCGCCGGACTCTCTCCAGTAGGGCCATGTCTCTCTTGTACCCTCTTTCCAGCAGGTCAACCCCCAGCCTGTCCTGGGCCATGGAGTTCTTCCTCCCTAGGTGCAGGACCCTGCACTTGCCTTTGTTGAACTTGAGAAGGTTCCTCTCTGCCCATGAGGTTGTGATTAAACAAGGTTGTGGCTCTTTTTCTGGATGGTGGACGGGTGGGATGGCAGTAGGACAAGGAGTCATGAGGGGAGGAAGGGGAATTCCATTAACTTCTGCACCTGGGTTAGGTTCTTGGGAGGGTTATTATTGTGGGAAGTGAGGACATATGCAGCGTGAGTGCCCAAGCTGTGCACGAATTCAGCCACAGTCAGGGGTGAATCCTCCTTCGGGAGAAAATCAAGATGTAGGCCGAACTGATGAATGACTAGTTGAGGAGGAATATCCTTGTGCTTGTATTCAATGTGTATGTATGTTTTTGGATGCAATCCCTTTGGCTAGTCAGGGCCGCATAACCAGGAAAGTTGCTGGAAAGCAAGTAACCTTTCTAGTGGCTACAGGGGCTACTTTATCTCTCAAGCCATGGAGCTCAATGACAGTCCTTCCGAGATGGGTGTGTTATAAAGGTCCGCAGGCATTCACCACTAAGTCAGAGTCAGACTCTTATGCGATCGTTTGTTTCAGCTGGAGCTGGGTGCCTCCAAAGAGGGACCCAGAACAAAGACATTCTGGGCTAATTATACTCCTTCCAGTCTTATTTCCCCGCCTGCCAGTGACAGTCTCTTCCAGTCTTCTTTCCTGAGTTGCTGGTCTCTTTCCTTGTAAATGGATTGTGTCTACATCCGAGGACGGTTGCTGTGTTCCTGCTTCAAAGTGCCTTATCTTATCCGGAGGCTAACCGTGACCTCTGTCCATTGTGTTCTGTATGTTGGAGGGCTGATTCTGGCTGCTTCTGCAGTTGTTGCGTCAGCAGCAGCCCACAGGTTCGGTAAAAGCTTCGGCCTGCAGGCTTCAGGGCATTATTTTAAATAAAATAATTACTTATTTAAATGATTTTACAGCATAGAAACAGCTCGAAGTGGGTGCCTCTGGAGAAGGACACCGGACAAAGAAATTCTGGGGTAATTAGACCCCTTACAGTTTTATTTTCCCACCGGCCAGTGAAGGCCTCCTCCAATCTTCTTTACTGAGTCAGTGGTCTCTCCCCTTCTGATTGGTGTCTCTCTCCTTCTGACAGCTCCTGGCCTACAGCCCAGGCTGGATGCCATGTCCTTGTTTCTCCCAGGCCCTTATCTCCTCCAAGGTCAAGCCCAACCCACGTGCATCCCATCTTGTCTCCTGCAGTCTACTTTGTAGCCTCATGAGCTAGTTTTGTATCTTTGTCAGCTAGTTTTAACTGGTTTGGCAGTTACAACATTGGCAAGGTCACATCCTTCGCAAAGTTTCTGGAGTTCAAGGACAGTTCAGCCTTGAGGCCTGCAGGCTTCATCTACTTTAGGCACTGATGCTAAGCAAGAGTGAGACTTATGCGAAGCGGAAGCTAAATCGGCTACAATTTCCTTCTCCAACAGTCCTCCCTTGGTTTCTATGAGCACACCTGCTGGATACATATATTGGGGTAGAGTATTTGTGCACATCATAGAGGAGAATGTGAGGCACTTTTTCTCCTTTTTTTTTTTTTTTTTGTGAAGTTTACCTTAGATTAAATAATCTAATGAAAAGGCGCCCAGGTGTTGCTGGGTTGTTAAGAAAGCCTTACTGCACGGATTTGGTTTGGAGACTCAAGAACTGAGATGCAGCTGTGCTTTTGCAGCCGGGCACTAATTCGTGAAGCACAAAGTATAGGCATTCCTCTTTTTCGATTGTAATCCCGTTCCCAATAGTGCGTTATGACAAACAAGAAGTTACGTTACCATTTTTAGTTATTGAAGGCAGAACACTGAAGGAGATAAGCCCGCCTTAACTAGGATAATCCTTCTGTTAAGCAAACATGAAGATGGTACTGCTCTTTTGGAAGTTTGTCTGCAGCTCTTGAAAAAGCAGGTATCTCCCTAAGAGACAGCATCTCGAAGATGTACACAATATGCTAAACATTTCTCTCTCCTCAGAGTTTCTGGATTCCCCTGTCTCTAGTCATTGTGAATACTGTCCACCCTCCCAAGCTGATCCGCTTGCCTGGGGGCTCCTTACTCCTGGGGGCCTTCTTGGACAAAGGGGACATTCTCTCTGCATACGTCCTACATTGCCACAGAAATAACATTCCGGTCCCTCACTGTCTGCCCATCTTCTCCTGTCCCCTTCTCGTCCTTGCCCTTGGCATTGCCCTAGCCTTCCTCGGCCTCCTCTGTCTCTTCCTCTACCCCTTCCTCTAATTTGCAAGTTCCGTGCTGAAGCTGCTGCTAAGAGATTAGCCTCTTCTTGGTTTTCCTTTTTCCGTTCCTTTGCTTGCTTCCCTTGCTGTTTCTCCTCTCGCCCGTCATAGACCAATACTGCCACGCTTAAAATCCTTTGTGAAGTTTCTCCTTGCCACCCTGGCATGTGCTCCTTCAACTCTTTTGGGCTATCCGGAGCGGCCTGATGGACAAAGACACTAATGGCTAGTGCATCATTCCAATTCTGGAAAGTCCTTCCCCCATAGTTCAACAAGGCTTGCCCTAGTCGTCCCCCAAAATCCCTGGCCTCTTTGTCCAAGCTCTGTCTACGCTCCTGCACTCTAGTCCAATCCACTCCTAGTTTGCTACATGCTCTAATAGCTTCTACCAAGTTCCGGAGTCCTGTCTGGCAAGCGACTCTGTCCCCTGCGTTATTGTAATCCCAATTTGGATCGTTTGCTGGCTAACGATTTGTGTTTCCCCCAGTCTGTTGTACAAACTTTGCCTCTTTATTAACTATTTTATCATCTCGCTCGTTTGGTCAGAACAACTCTCTCAAGAGTACTTGGGTATCCCGCCAGTTTGGATTATACCCAGTGCATATATATTAGAAAACAGCTGAGCGCTCCTTTCCGCATCCTCCCTCAACCTGGGCATTTTGCTTGCCCACAATGCTCAATCACTCGGACTCCAGGGTTGGCTAGTAAATACATGCAGTACCACGTGAGGGGGGTTAGCTCCCCCACCCCGCCCCCGCTGCACTCGGTTGTAGTGCTGCTGCATTAGGTAAAACATTAGCAACCATAGGATGGAGGCCTGCCACGGGAGGAGGGGAAGTCTGAGTAAGAGGAGGAGAGGGACAGATAGACAGATCTTCAGGAGGCGCCACCGGAGGAGTGTAAGGCGGAGCAGTAGCTCCTGGGGCGTTATTTGGGACACCTATATCTGCTGCAGCAAGAGTAGTTTTACAGAGGGTGCCGTTTGTCCTCCTTGGATCTCGCCGGTCCCACATCCAATTATCCCCACACATACCAATAATCCATTCAGTGAGGCTTTTCATCTTCCAATATAAGCTGTAGCAGAGCTCATTTCTTAGAATCGAAGGATCCTTCCTTGGGTTAACCCCCACATTAATTGTAAGATGGACAATCATCCTGACATAAAGGGACAGCTAACTAGCTAGGGATCGATTTGACTGTAACGGCTTTTTTCTCCTTTTTGTTCCTTTTCCTTTTCTAAATTTGGATGTTTGGAGCCAAGAGGGTGCAATGGTGGTTGGCTACACTGCCATCTGGGGTGCCAAAGTGCTGTGGAAACACTTTGATCCTAGGTTTCCAAGAAGCAGAGCCTCACGCACATCTAGCAGCAAAATTTTATTTCTTGAAATGATGGTGCAGCATAGTAACTGCTGGAGCTGGGTGCCTCCAGGGAGGGACCTTGAACAAAGGAATTCTGGCCTAATTAGACCCTTTACAGTTTTATTTCCCACCTGCCAGGGAAGGTCTCCCCCAATCTTCTTTACTGAGTCTTCTTTACTCTCCTTCTGGTTGGTCTTGGCCTTCAGCCCACACTGGTTGCCATGTCCTTGTTTCCCACAGTCCCTTATCTCCTCCGAGGTCAACCCCAACCCAGGTGCATCCCATCTTGTCCCCTGCAGTCTACTTTTTAGCCCCATGAGCGAGCTGTGTATCTTTATTAGCTGCTTTTAATGGGTTTGGCCGTTACATGCTCAGCAATGATTCTGGAGTTCATGGACGGTTCGGCCTTGAGGCCTGCATGCGCAGGGTAGGCAGTGGCAATAGAAACAGAGCTGCATGTCATACCCCAGCTCTGCCCTTCCACCTGAGATGCAAGCCCTGAAGACAGCAGGGGCCTGCTCTTGCCCTGCGGTGACTGGAGAGGGCAGGGGAGGCCAAAGCTTTTCTCCCCCTTTCCCTTGGCTATTGTGGGCCAGCAGAGCAGTTGACGCTTTGCAGCAAAACCAAAGTGTGTCAGGCCGCTCTACGCTGGCCTGGCATATTGGAACGAGTGGACACCCCGTCCCCCCCAGGACAAGCCAGATTCATGCAGGCAGCAAGTTTTGCCCCTTGCCTTTGGCTCCCTAAAAAAAGAACACTCACTCCGGCTGAGGAAACGGGGCTGTATCTTTGCGGGAAGCCCAACAAAGCCATGAAGCGGTAGCACAACAGGGGCTGTGCTTGAGGAGTCGAGCTGTCCTGGGGCTGCGGGAGATGCCAGCAATGAGCCAGACCTTCCAGCACACTTGCGTGTGTGCGTGGTGTGCAGCACCATGGCATTGGCACAGCTGCGTCAGCTCTGCTCAAACAGAGTCACGTCCTGGCGGGAGGGTGCCACCTCGCCCATGCTCTCGGGAGCCAGGGACACAGTGCTCCGAGGTGGAATCTTGATGTTCTCCTTGGCACCCTCAGGTTCATGATGGTCTGTGACACCAGGCAACGGACTAGAGGTTCCGCATCATTTTCCAGGGGCTGGAGGGCTGCGAGAGAAAGGCACCGAGCTGAGAACAGACTCCCACCTTTGCAGAGATCCCAGGAATCCCCCCCCAGGCAGGGCCAGCCCCACTCAGCTCTTCCCATGCGGAGGAGGCAGCAGGTAGGACAAATGGATCAGCTGGCACTTGCAGGTCGGCCAAGCCCCAGATGCGCCCCAAATACCCCCTGCTCTCCCCCACATAGGGACACAGAGCCTTCCTCACCTGGGGCAGGCCAGTGAACTGCAGCTCACTTCCCAGCCTCCTCCCTCCTCCCTGCCAGGGCTGCCTGACACAGCGCTGCTCTCACTCACCAGTGCACAGCTCCTGCACCTTCTCCTTCCTCCGCTTCTTCACTTGCTGCCCGATGAGCCCTAGGCAAACACCTCCGCTCACCCCTCATACTCCCCAGCAAGCCCCCAGCAGCACAGCTCCCATCTGGCCTTGCCAGCTTGGCCATGCAGCCTGCTCCCCTTGGGCAAGGCTGGCCCCAGCCCCGTCCCCACGGTGCAGGACCCAGGGACAGTGGGAGGGACTGAAGACCCTCCTGTGTGCCCGTCTGGGTGGGCAGGCATGGCCCTGGGCTTGTGGCTCACCAATGAACCTCACAGCTGCCTCCCGCAAGGATGCGTCCGGGTTCTCCAGGTAAGGCAGGCTCTGGCGCAGGTGTTGCTCCGCTCTGCTCCTGTCCCTCAGCAGCTGCAGACAGCACAAGGACAGGGGGTTGGCACCAAGCCTCCCCAGAAGGCCAGGCCTGTCCCTCCTCCCAGCTCCGGCCTCCCCTTCTTCCTGTCCACGCCTCCCAGCTAGAAGCTGGCTGGTAGCCAGGTTCAGAGGGAGCAGAGGGCAGAGCGGGGCCTGCGGGTGCTGAGATCCCCGCCATGCTTCTGCCAAGGCCCAGCCAGGCCAGGGGCCCCTTCAGCACCCCAGCGGGCACTTAGAGTAGAGGGCTCTGGGCTGCAGCAGTGCGTGAGGGGCACAGCTGTGCACCCTGCCCACTGGCCATGGCGGCAGGCCTCATCCCGCCACGGCCCCGGGGGCTTTGGCCACGTCCTTACCACGCACTCCCCGATCTTCCATGTCTCCGCTCTTCTGGCCAGCTGCTTGAGCTCCTCCCACTTGAGGAACTGTGCAGCGCTCACCAGGGCTTCCTGAGAGGCCTGCAGAGCAACAGAGACCAGGAGATGCCACCGCAGCCACGGCAGGACACCCTGGGTCCCCCTCGTCTTGGCAAGGCTCCCAGCCTTTCCCAGCCCCAAATGGCACGACGCAGCGTGCCACTAGGTCTGGCCCTCCCTGAAGGCAGAGGCAGCTCTGCCTTGTCCTTCGGCACACAGGAAGCTGCACCTCATGCTGCCATGCGTTCCAAGGCACACTTGGCAGCAGCCCTTGCCTTGCTGCTCACCTCCACCCACGGCATGTCAGCATTGCTTCCCCAAAACACTGCTCCCTACCTGGGCCACTCTCTGCACCTTGTCACTCATGTGGAGGAAGAGCGGCACCAGGCTCCTCTGTGCATGCTGCTTCAGGTTCCGTTTGTTCTTCCCCACCACAATCTCCAGCAGGTCTTTGAAGAGGAGCATGGAGAGCTCTCGCACTCTGCTGTCTTCCTGCAGGCAGGGAGGAGAGGAGGGGAGGCCTCAGCAACGACTCCAGGAACGGGGCCTGACAAGAGCGTTTGCCGTGGCAAGGCCTCGTCCTCTCCGGGCACAACTGTCCCCCAGCCCGGCCAGAGGTCGGAGCTGAGGACAAGCCTCTGCTGAGGCAGCCTGGACAATGAGGGTTGTCGGCAGCAGCACGACAAGCCTCCCTGGGCTCTGTCTCCCTCTCCCTCTGGAGGGAGCTTCTTGGATTTCCCGAGGCCTCCATCAGGGCCCCCGCACACAACAAGAGGACAGAAAGGGACAGCCCCGCGGCACGGCCTCTCCCTCGCTCTCTAGCCTGCTCCTACCTCTCTGCTCATCGCTGCCCCAGGCCACGGCAAGCGCCGCACACAGTCAAGCACGAGACGCAGCAGCCGAGAGCAGACAGGGGGCTGGTTTGCTCTACTCCCACAGCCCCGGACACCAAGGCCAGCACAGGGCATGGGCTGAGAACCACAGGGCAAAAGGTTTCCTGACATACAGCAGGGCCTGTGTGGGGACGTGCCAACAGGCACGCATGCAGAGGGGCACACAGCACCCAGACCACGCATACGGACCCCCGGACACACCAGCAGAGCCCCGGCTCTCCCATCAGCCTTACGTCATCAAAGCGAGGCAGAAGCTTCTCGGCCAGCTGCAGAACAATCGGGTTGGAGCCCTTCTGTTCCAGGTAGCTGAGGATGTTTCTCAGCAGCATCAGGCTTCCCACACGCACTTCCCTGCAAGCATCCTGCAGCCACTCCATGCTGTCTGGGAGCAGGCTCTGCATTCTCCTTTTCTGTGGGAAACACACAACTTTCTTTGTGGGAAGCAAGGCCAGACACCCCCCCGCCCCCCGCCCGCCCAAAAGTGCTCTGCCTGCTCTTTTCCCATCAGGGCTCAGTGGCCAGGGCCAGGGCTCTGCACACACGCAGGCCTTGGGCACAGAGGCTGCAGTGCAGGGCACAGATCTCCAAGGGGGCCCTCAGCATGCACTGGCCTCTGTAGGGAGCAAAGCTGCTGCCTCAAGGCCCAGGAGCAGCTGGCTGCCTTAGCCCGGCCCTGTGCTCCAGCTCATTGTCCCTCTCCCAGATCTTCCCGCTGGGCACTGGTGCCTTTCTCCTTGTGCAGCACGGCCAAGGGCCTGGCATGACACTCGGGGCAGATGAATGGGGCAGCGGAGACTTGGGAGCAGCTACCACACCTCCGGATTGCCAGCCAAGTCCAAGCCACTCTCTGACCCAGTGTCTCCTGTCAAGCCCCAGGCTGCCAGCATGGCTTCACCCGCCTGCCCCCCTCCTCACCATCTTGGGTCTATTCAACAGGGCCACGAGGCCTCTGAACGCCAGTCTGCGCATCTCCAGGCTCTCACTCTGCGCATAACCCTGGACGAGTGGCAGGACCTCCTCATCCATGTCGGCAAGGTCAGGGCATTCCAGCAGCTGAAATGGACACAGCACTGAAAGACTGGCACAGCCGGCAGCACTGCCCGCAGCGTGCAGCTCTCCATCCCACCCACCATCCAGGGCAAGGGCACCAGGCCCTCACAAAGCTCAGCCCAAACACAGCAGGCATTGTGCAGACACCCCTGGGCCCTGCTCACAGCCCTGCGCCTCACGGCACACTGCACACACTGCTCGCCTCCTCCTCCCGTCCCCTGAACCCTCCGCAGCCTCTTGTTCTCATCCCTTGGAGGAGCAATTGAACACAGAGAGCTGCCACAAAGCAGGCACAAAATACAAGTGCTTACGAGTGGTCGCCCAGCAGAAACGAGCCAAGGCCGGGGCTACTAACAGGAGCGTATGCATTGCCCCAGCTCCATTCACCAGCATCACCCCACACGCATGTGCACAAGCGAGCACAGCATTTAGAGGCCCCTCCAGAGAGGCACTGCTTGCCATGAGGCCCACCTCGACAAAGAAAGCCATGACGGGCAGCTGATGAAACTGGTCCTCCCTCCTCAGCAGCCTTGCCAGCTGGCGGAAGATCCAGCGACGCAGGTGACTGGCAGCCCCCCTCATTGCTCTGTCAGAGGCAAGAAGGCAGTGTTGGGCCTCAGCCGAGCAGGCAAACCTCCTCTGGCATCGCTCTGCTTGGCACGCAGCTCCTGCAGCCAGCGGCATTTGCTCATGGAGCACTGCTCTTGCCCTACCACACCTTGCCATTAGAAAGTCAGCGTCAGGCATCATTACGTTCCTCTTGGTGGGAGACCGGAGAAACAGCCTTCCTGCCCAGGCGGCATGGCCTGCCCACACATCCCCTCTCCTGCCCGCTTTGGATTCCTGTGCCCCTGGGCCCTCCCCAGGTTCTCCTGCGCACGACCCTCTCCCACAGCTCCTAACACCACCTGCTCCCCCAGCAGCTCTCCAAGCTGGGCAGCATGGCAGCTCCCAGGGCCCTTCTGCTGGGCGAGCCCTTGCCACAAGGGCTGAGGCTGCAGCCTCTTTCTTGGAGAAGTGGCGTTCCCCCTCCCCCACCAAGAAGCACATGGGGAGGCACACCCCACAGCCAGGGAAGAGGTGCTGGGCCAGAGCAGGCCGGAAAGGGCTCTACCTGGCCAGCACCACCACTCCCTTCTGCGAGGTGTCCGCATGCAGAAATAGGTCCCAGCCGCCCTTCCTCTCAACAGCCACGGCTACGGTCTCATAGTGGGCGCAGCGCAGCAGACTTTTCATGGCCTGCACGGCGCACCTGCATGCAGAGCAAAGCCCAGGTCACACTGGCAGCCCGGCCCTGCCTCCAGGTGCAGTGCAGAGACAGGGCGAGCGGGATCGAGCACCTGACGTGGCTGGTGGGACGGGACTCATCCCGTTGGCATTCCCTCAAGAAGATATTTGCTTCCTGGTGGCTGAACTCTGCTGTGAAGACCATCTGCAAGAGCAGCGCCAGGAAGAGCTGGGGGAAAAACGCCTTCACCGCCTCTGGGCAGACGGGCTCCCGGATGATCTCACACAGTGCCCTCGTTGCCTGCAGAAAACACTCAGTCACACCTCTCACTCCCGAGCAGTCCCCGGCATGCTTCCACAGCCCTCCAGGTGGGAGGCTCGAGCACAGCCTTGGAGCATGGGAAATGCAGCTGGAGGCCTCAGCCTGGCTGCCTGACCAGGGCCAGCGCCCGCAGGCTCTTGGGCCTCAGCTCCTGGTTGTACACAGTGAGCCTTCCTGCCTCAGCATGACCATCACCTCGGCAGGCTTCGTGTAGCGTGCACGCTCGGCCAGGCTCCCTGTCCCAGGCCGTGCTGCCTGCCCAGGTTTTGCAGGAGCCCTACTCCTGCCCCTCACCTTGCCCCCAACCCGACCCTGGCTTTCCAGCCTGCTGAGCGAGGTCGGCGGATGCAGGGACAGCGTCGGATGGAGATTTCCTGGGCATGGCCAGCCTGGCTGTTGGTGTGCAGAGAGGCCAGGCAGCACTTGGCAGCCCTGTGTGCTGGCACAGTCGGAGGCCTGGCGCTGGGCATGTTGTAGCCATGGGCCCAGGAGAGGTCCCTGCTTGGGGGCACACGGGCAGCGGAGAGGGGGAGGGGGCCCAGGGAGGCAGGCACCAGCCTGGGGGCACGGGAGGCCTCGTCCCCTAACTCACGGCCAGCGGAAGGATGCAGTTGTTGTCCCTGTCGGAGCTGGACTGCTTGCGCAGTGGCCGCTCCTCCAGCAAGCTCAGCAGCTCCCGCAGCATGTCCGGCGCAAGCATCGGCTTATCCATCAGCACCTTCCACATGCTCACGGCAGTGCTGCAGGCCCAGAGCGCCTTGTCAGTGGCACTTCCTTGGCCGCAGCACCGTAGCCTGGGCCAGCCCTGGAGGTCCCCAGCTGTGTGCCAGCCCTGCCCCTGCCCACCCCCTCCTCCCTGGCAGCCCCAAGAGGGTCCTGCCCAGGCAGGCAGCACATGACCAAGCTGAAGCCCCTTGCGCGGCAGGGAGCGTGCAGAGCCGCTGCGCTCTGCGGCTCAAGGCAGGGACACTTGCTCAGCTCTGGCTCCTCAAGGCCTGCTTGAGGCACCAGGGCTGGGAAACGGTGGGCGAGACACAGGGCCCTGCCCCTCAGCCGTGTGCTGGCCATCTGCTTGCCTCTGGCCCTCTTTGGGCCCTTCTCCCCATGGCCAAGGAGCCACTGGAGCCCGTCCAGGCTGACGGGCCCCATACCTGTTGCACAGTGGCGAGCAGTACAGCAGGCTCACGGTCACCTCGCTGGGCTCCAAGCAGGCCAGCTGGCAAAGGGTCTTGTTTAGGGTGACCCGGGCCGACAGCTCCCTCACATACTTCACGTTCCTGTAGAGGCACCTTATGATGCGTGGCACCTGGAAGACACAAGGCGGACGGTGAGGCTGCTCCCAGAGAGCAGCCAATACCCCAGCTCCCACTCACTTCTCCTTCCCTCTCCACCACTCCCACCGCTCCTTGCTGCCTTCCAAGGGGCTCCGCTGCCCACGAACACTGGCTCTCGGCGGGGAAACAGCGCCCCAGAGGGTCGAGCCCCACGCACGCCAGCCCCAGGCTCCTTACATCTTCCAGCACAGAGAAAGCGTCCAGCAGGAACATGGTCAGCATGTGGGAAGCCACCTCCGTATTGTAGGTGCTGCAGTTCCTCATGCCCTCGATGGCTGTGACAATGACATCTGTCCTTTCGGAAGGCTGCAGGTTTTTCACAAACAGCTGGGGCAGAAAGGACGTGAGAGAAGAAATGTCACGCTGCGGGCCGCACTACTGCTGCTTAGCTAAGCAGTGGATGTGGCTCTGGAGAGAGGTGCGGGGCAGTGCTGGCACCGTGGCCCAGGAGAGCCAGGAGCACACGCTGTGCTGGGTAGCAGCAGCATGGGGCATGTGGCCAGAGGGCCACCAGGGCAAGGCAGGATGCTCGGGAGCAGGCTCACAGTGCACTGGCTCTGCAGGCAACCCTAGCTTGCCGGTGGCCAGCAGGCTGCAGCTGCTGCTGGGACTCTTGGAGCCAAGCCTCTGGCTAGTCCCCCCGCTCAGGGACAGCGGGAGACACAGCAGTGAGAGCAGGGCTGCTACCAGGCAGCAACCAGTACTCTAGGTGCCACTCAGAGCTGCTTCCTTCTCCACCACCACCTCTGCCTCAACCCCAAGGCCCCCTCAGCCCCACTCGTTAGGCATCCCTTTGCTCATCCACGTCTCCTCAGGACCCCATGGCCAACAGTCCCAGCAAGGGAAGTGCTCCTCACCCTCATGATCACGCTCATGTTGCTCGTCCACGAAAGGCAGAGCTCATTGTCGGCTTCCCTCTCCTTCTGGGGCTCCACATACTCTGGATCATCCTGCAGCATTGCCCGGCCTGAACAGCAGCAGAAAGACACAGCGGTCAGCAGGAGTCATGCAGAGCTGCAGCTGGCAGACTCATGGCATCAGAGAGAAACCAGCCTGGCAGAGACAAAGGGCATGCCACGAATGGATGGGGAGCAGGATTCCCAGGGAGGGTCGGGGCCTATTCCAGGGCAGAGAAGGGCAACTGCTTCAAAGGGTACCAAAAGCCTCACGGGCTTTCCGGTGCGAAGCCCGACACAAGCCGTAGCCTCTGAGCAGGGGCTGCTGAGCGTTTTCCAGGCCAGTGGTATCCAGGACAGGTACTAACAGCCCGCTCCCCTGCTCCTACATCAGCCGCGCCTCCTGCTCCTTTGCCTCACTGAGCAGAGGGGCCGAGGCAGTGCGATGCCTTCCCCGGCCTTGCCAGCGTGGCCGCGTGCAGAAGCACACAGCCCAGCACAGCTTCTCTTACGTTTTCGCTGCACGACGAATCTGAAGAGGCAATGAAGAGCATCCAAGGCCCCACCCTTGGTCTCCGCATCCTCGTAAGCACAGCAAAGGATGAGACAGCCCACCAGCTGTCCCAGCATCGGCACGGGGATCTTCCCATAGCAGGCAGGGCTCTCATCCACTCCTCCAAAGGGGTGCCACACCTGGGCAAGGCGGGTGGGACAGGTAGAAGGGCTGACGGGAGGCAGTCGCCACCAAAGCCCTGAAGCCAAGACTCTGCCCAGGCATGGATCCCAGCGGAGCCAAAGCTCTCGAGGGCCCTGCAGGCCTTGCCTCCCAAAGCAGCAGCCCAGCAAAGGCAGCACTGCCAGGCTGCGGCTCACATCATGCTCCGCGCGCACTGCTCCCCTGCACAGGGCTGGGGGCACAGCTGGCTCCTGCGACAAAGGGACTGCAGAGAAAAGCCCATGGAGAGAGGGCCAAAGAGCTTTGCTTCAGGGCAGAGCCTTGCTCAGTGCCTTAACCTGTGCCCACGCTTCCCTCCGAGGGACCCCCTGAGCTGCACTGTGCTCTGGGCTGCTGCAAAGGGCCAAAGCGGGGGCTGCACGGTGCTTGGCTCCTTACCTCCAGCGAGGAATAGTTGGCCAGCAACTTGCTCAGCCTCCCAATCCTCCCCACGGCCCTCTCACGCACAGCTGCTCTCTCCGTCTTGGTGAAGGGCAGCAGCATCTGCAAGGAGAAAGGCTACTGCTCTGCCCGGGGAGCTGACGCCCACTCCAGCAGAAGCAGCTCTGCTAAGCGCCTGCCTGCAGTCCTACAGTGCACCAAGGCTTCCTCGGAGCTAGAGCCAAGCCTGGAATGGCCTTCCTGCCCCTACAGGCCCCAGCCTGCAAGGCCCACCTTGCCCTCAGGCAGCCAGCCACACCTAAGCCCCCTCCCAGCCTCTGCTCCTGGCCATGCACATGGCCCCGGGTGCCCTCTTCAGGATGGCACGCCTTTCAGGCCACACCTTCCCTAGGGGTCTGCAGTGGGCAGCCTGGCCTCCGGCCTCCTGGCATGGCAGAAGAACCAAGCTTCCGGGCTCGGCTCCCCTTGCAGCACGGGCAGCTCCCAGTGGGTCTCTGCCCCATTCCGATCTGGCAAGGAAAGCACAAGGCACGCGGAGGCAGGGGGGCAGCAGCACCAGCTGCCATCAGTGCAGTGCCTAGAGAAGAAGGGTGACATTCCTCCCACTGCTTTGGTGCAAGGAGAGCTTTGGGGGCAGAGGTGGCCCAGGAGTGCTCATGGGGGCAAGGTGTTCCCAAGAGCCTGGAGGATGTTTGGGGTGGGAAGGGACTTGGGCTGTAGCCAGGGGACACTGGGCTCACAGAAGAGCCCAGTGGGGAACCTCCGCTCACCCAAGCGAGAAACGCCCCCTGCCTGCAGCGTGCTGCCTGTACATGGCACTCGGGGGGGGAATGTCCACTCGAGGGTGTCACTTCCCTCTGGGCTGAGGAACAGGCCCAATGCAGCCCACTCTTTGCAAATGCCACACCTGCAAGATCTTCTGCAGCTCCAGGAGGCTGGAAGTGGCCGACTTGAGCACCAGCACCTCCAACATGTTGTCCATGGCATCGAGGGTCTGCAAGGAGGACAGGGGGCTGTGGCATTCCTTCCCCACTGCCTCTGACCCACAGCAGACTCAGTTGAACCCCTGCTGCCCAGCGAGGACACCCGCTGCCCTGCACGGGCCAACGAGAGGCCTCAGGGCAGGAGACCTGCTGTGCACGGACCAGCCCCTGGGCACTGCCCATGGCCCAGCCCACGGGAAGGGCATGAAGGCAGGAGGGTGGGAAAACAAAGCTGAGATCCTGCCCAGCCTTGGAGCTGACAGTCACCTCTCAGCACAGCGGAGCCAGGGGCAAGCCCAGAGGGGCTGGCGGGCTCCCTGTAGCTCACCCAGCACCTACCTTGGAGTAGAGGGACATGTCCACGGTCTCCATGTCTTCTCTTGGAGGAAGCAAGAAGACACTCTTGAAGCAGGCATGGAGAAGGCTGCTCTTTTTGCCCTCCAGAACCGGCTCCACTGCACTGCAAAGAGAGAGCGAGAGAGAGAGAGAGATGCCTGTTGGACACTGGTGCTGGGAGCAGTGCCTGGATGCCCTGGGGAGGTGGCTGTGGGCCGCTGGGGCAGGAGTCCCCCGGCTGCTACAGAGAGCACGTGAGGGAGCCCTGCAGGGAGGCACCTCCTCCCTCCATGAACTGGCCCAGGGCCAGAGGAGAGCCCAGGCAGCTAGGCCTCCCCCCTTCTCTACCACCTGCCTCCCCTTCTGCACTACAAGCCAAGGGGCCCTGGGGAGCTGCAGCAGGCAACCCTCTGCCCTCCCATCTGCCCTACTGACAAGCCTGGGCCAGGGGAGAGCAGAAGCGCAGCAGACAGCACCGCCAGCCTCCTCCCACCATGGTGCACACCTCCCAGCCAGGGACGGTGCCATCAGGCACATGCTGTGCACAGGTCCTGGCCAAACCAGGGGCTCTGCTAGCTACCTCATTGCCGTGATAGCAAGCATGGCTTGCTGGCGCACTGCTGTGCCCAGGCGCTCCAAGGGCTCCTCTTCCAGCAGCACCTGCACAGCACAACCGGCAGTCAGCGCGGCAACTGCCATCACCCAGCACCAGCAGACCCAGGGCCCAGCTGGCCTTGCCCCTGTCCTCACACCTGCTGCCTCTCCCCTCACCTCGATATGCTCGGCCAGCTCGTGTCGGCAGCAGAACACCTCCAGGCCCCAGGACAAGGTCTTGGCGCTGCTGCCTCCACAGAGGGTGCCGATGGACGCTAGAAACTTCAGCTTCTGCGCCTCTTGCTGACAGACGGGGAAGAGAGACAGAGTGAGCGCGAGAGGAGACAGGAAAGGCCAGCAGGACCAGAGCAGCCAGGGGGCTGCAGTGCTGGGCGGGACCCCGGACGGCAGCAGCTCTGCACAGCCAGCACCTCCCCAGCAGCCTGCCAGCAGACATGGGCGGACCCGCAGGGAGACCCAGGCACAGCCCCCATGGAAACGGCTGCACTTACCTGTTCTCGGCCACCCACAAAGGCCTGGATGAAGTCCAAGGCTTCCTCATCCTCTCTGGACAGCTCGGACCAGCTGCTGATGGAAAACCTTGCACCTGAGAAAGGAAGAGAGCCGGGAGCACTGCAGAGATGGAGGGCAGGCAGCAGAGAGCCGCGCAGTGAGCTCTGCCCGCCGGCCAGCCATGGGCCTGCTCCCGGGCACGCAGTCTCCCCCAGGCTGCTCAAGGCTGCACGGTGCCCAGCACATGGGCTGCCCTGCTGCAGCCAGCCAGCCAGGGCAAACCTCAACCGCACCAGGCTGGGGAACGTGCTGCCAGACGGGCAGCATCCCTCCTCCTGCCACGGAGCTGCCGCTCGCTGCCCGTCCCAGGCAGCAGGAGCTGCGTCCATCTGCGCTCTCCCTCCTGGGCGCATGCTGCGCTGGGGCCAGCTCCCAAGCCCCGAGCGGGCCCTGGCATCTGGGCACCGCTGTGCCACCACCCCGGGCACCCCGACACCACGTGCTGGGGAGATGGGAGCCCGGCGCAGAGCAGGGTGCGCTCCCCGGCCCTCACCCCAGCCCGGCCCAGCCCCACGGGGGCTCACTCACCTCTCCGCCACGCCTGGGACTCGAACCCCTCCAAGGGCCTCGAGGCAGAGCTGCTCTCCTCGGCAACCCTGTCCTGCTCCTGGGATGCCCGGCGCGGGCAGCCGTACTCCTGCTCCCAGGCCACCCGTGGGCGGCTGGGGGGTCTCTCCGCCATCCTGCGGCACGGAGCAGAGGCAGGAGGGGGACACTTGTTTAATGCAGAGCTGGGGAGGGTCCCCACGGGGGTGGGGGCAGCGCAGTCAAAGGTCCCCGCGCCCGTCCCGGCCCTGGAGCCAGCTCTCCTGCGCCTCAGCCCCTGCCGCAAGGTCCTGCCCCCGCCACGGCCGAGGGCCCCCGCAGCCCCGTGGCACTGCCGAGCCCGGCCCCGTCGCTCTCACCCGCAGCAGGAGCTGGCAAGGCCTCGGCAAGCGCCTCGACTCCGCGGGGCTGCCGGGGCGGCAGGGAAAGACGCGGCTGCGCTCGGGGGCTCCTCCTCGAGCTCCACGCGCTCCTGCCCTCTCCCGTCGCCGTCCGCCCGGACACTGCCCGCACCTGACAGCGCCGCCGGTGTCACAACGGGGGGGGTCACAATGGCCCCGCCGGGGGCGGCTCTGAGGTCACCTCTGCTGCGCGAGCTGCTCCAGCAGCAGCAGCCGGCGCCGCCAGGGGCTCCAGGGCCGCAGCGCGGCCGCCCCGGGCAGGAGGGAGCTGGGGCAGGGCAGGGCGAGGCAGCTCGAGGGGCCGCGCGCGGCTCCGCATGGCCAGCTCCCTCCTCTTTCATCCCCGGCTGCCCACGCCTGGCCGCACTCACCTGCTCACCACTAACCACCAGCACCACCTCAAAACCTGACCCCACCGTACCTCTTGCCCCAATCCCCTCCTCTCATCCCTCACCCCAAACTCTAACCCTCCAGCCACAACCCAGACCTCCAACCCCTTTCCCTAACTCTTGCTCCAGCCCTCACCGGCATCTCCAACCCTCAGCCCTAGACAACAAATGCTAGCCGTCACCCCAGCCCTCACCCCTGCCATAGCCCACTCCCCCACAAAGCTAGCCAACGCTCACAGCAAGCACCAGAAACCCGCAGCACAACCACCAAACCTCGCCCCACGCCTCACCCAACCCCTCACCCCATGCAGCCAGCTCTCGTCCCCAGCCCTGCCCTCAACACCAGCCCCCAAGCACCAACCCCAGGGACATGCCCGAACCCCCACTGCCAGCCCCAACCCCTTCCCCAGCCGCCCTCCCCCTCGCACCAGCCCCCTACCCTGCAGCCCCGCCGCTCACCCTCACGCTCCCGCCGGGCCCCCTCGCGCCCCACACCGGCAGGCAGAGGAAGGGCAGCACCGGGCCGTGCTGGGGCAGCTGAGCGTGGCAGGCACCGCTGCAGATGCTCTGCTCCAGCCCCGCTCCAGCAGGGGCACCTACAGCACGTTGCCCCACACCAGCACAGGCGGCTTTGCAGCTTCTCCTGCAGCGGAGACTCCACAGCCTCTCGGGGAACCTGCTCCACTGCTTAACCGCCCTCGCGGGGAAAAAGCGCTTTCCTGCGCTCAGGGGGAATCGCCTGCTTCGCCATTTTGGGCCACGGCAGCACCCAACTCCTGGGCCGGGGCCGGGGCCGGAGGGGCGGAGGGGCGGGGCCATGGCAGGGACGGGGCGCCAGCCGGGCCCCCCGCGCCGGCACAGGGAGCGCAGCAGGCTGCTGGGGCGCGGCCGTGGCGCAGACGCCCCCGCCGCACGCCCCTCGCCCACGGGCCCCGCCCGGGCCAGCCCCGGCCCCCGCGCACGCAGCAGGCCGCCGCCGCCGGGCCCTGCGCCACGCTGGCCCCGGCCGCGGCCGCAGGGACAGCCCGCCGGGCGGCCGTTGGGCGGCCTGTGTGTCGCTCACGGCTCACCCCGCCCCTCCCGGGCACCCATTCGCTCGCTGCCTCCCCTCGCTCCCCGATTGGCCGGGCGGGGGGCGGGCTCTCCACCCGCCCGCGGCAGCTGCTGGCGCCAAGCAGAAGCTGCAGCTCGGCTCTGTGGAGAAGAGGCGGCTGCAGAGAGCCGCTCGCTCTGCCCGCAGCCCCGCCGCCTCCGGGCAGCGTTCTCCCGCCCGGCACCTGGCCCCTTCTCTGCACGGCACAGGTTATTGGCCTTGCCAGTTCTGCTGGCCCCCGGGGCCGTGGCCGGGCTCCCAAGTGGGCGGAAAACCACACGGACGTCGGGCAAAGAGCTGGTGAGCAGCCTGGACTGCTTCAGGCTGGAGCACGTTGTACGGCGTAGAAATTATGCCCTCCACTCCTGCAAGTAGGAGGATGTTGGCCCGTTCAGCTGGCACGGTTGGAGCTGGAAAAGGATGCCTGCCCGTTGTCTAAAAGAAATTGTTGTAAAACCTAAAACCTTTTCCCTGTGTTTTACAAAAGCAAAACAGCTAACCTCGTGTGAACTCAAGGAGCAATTTCTCTGGGAGGACTGTATGAAAACTGAGGGGGTTTTTTTGTTTGTTTTGAGGAGAAAAGCACTCTTTCTTTTCCAAACCCTTGAGTTGGTGTTCTTTGACCTTCATACGTGAGTCGATTTCAGCCTAGAAGGCTCTTTTCCCACCGGTAGGTGTTGATGTTGACAGAGGCACCGCTGTGCTTTCTAGTGTGGCATGCTAGCACCTATTCCAAGAAGTGGAACTCTCTCTGCTTATTGCGTTGTGGCCAAGCAATACATCCGCACAATGGAAGAAGGTTGAGGGCAGAAGCCTGGCTGTGACTGACCACAGGTGTTGCCAAGAAAGCTGGATGAATCTCAGCACAAAGGGCGCCACAGGCTGGCCTTTGTTTTAAGGCATGCCCTGGACTCCTGCAAGCACCTGAAGGCTGGAAATCCATCCTTCCAGGAGCAGAAACGATGAGCAGTAGAGGGAATGTGCTGCGCAGGTGAGCTGCAGCTGGTGCAGCAAGCATTGCTGGTTTGAAGCGGTGGCTTGCTCCTTTGCCCTTTCCCAGAGAAATGCAATCTGATAATGGATGACATCTGTAAGAACAAAGAACTGCAAAGGTGGAGTTCTTCCCGTGGAGTCCAGTGGACTTTCCACCTACCGTGTCGAGCTCAATGCAATGGGGGAGGAGAAAGATGCAATGGATGAGAGAAAGGACAGCAATGCAAGAGTGACTCTTCTCTCTTAGAAGACTTCTAAGTGGGGATTGGATTTGTGGGAAGTCTGAAGTTGGCTACGTAAGTGACACCCTCCCACCATGGGAAGTGTCAGAGAAGGACATTGTATCTGATTTAGCTTCAGCTTAGTCTCAGGGCCTAAAGTAGATGAAGCCTGCGGGCCTCAAGGCCGAACTGTGAATGAACTTGAGAAACATTGCTGGCAATGTAGCTGCAAAACCATTTATGACCAGCTACTAAGGCTACAAAAGCAGCTAATGAGGATGTAAAATAGGATGCAGGAGACAAGATGGGATGCACGTGGGTTGGGGTTGACCTTGGAGGAGATAAGGGCCTGGGCTGTAGGCCAGGAGCTGTCCGAAGGAGAGAGAGAGCAGTCAGAAGGGGAGAGACCAGTGACTCAGAAAAGAAGACTGGAGGAGACTGTCACTGGCAGGTGGGGAAATAAGACTGCAAAGGGTCTGATTAGCCCAGAATGTCTTTGTTCAGGGTCCCTGCGTGGAGGCAGCCAGCTCGAGCTGTTACTTCCTGTACTGTCATTTATTCTTGTAATTCATGTCAAAGGAATAATTAATTCTGCTCCTATATGTGCATGAGACTCTGCTCCTCGGAAACCTAGGGTGGGGCCATGTCTACAACAGGAAGTCCCCTAGATGAGGGGTTTGTGTCAGTAGCTGCACAAATTCCTTTGCAAACACTGTCAAGGTCCTGGAGAATCACCGATCACAGGACGGCTGAGGTTGGAATGGACCTCTGGAGATCATCTAGTCCAACCCCCCTGCTCAAGCAGGGTCCTCCAGAGCACATTGCCCAGGACCCCACCCAGAGGGCTTTTGAGTATCTCCAGGGAAGGAGACTGCACAGCCTCTCTGGGCAACCTGTGCCAGTGCTCCGTCACCCTCCCAGCCCAGAAGTTTTTCCTCCTGTGCACATGGAACTGCCTGTGGTTCAGTTTGTGCCCGTTGCCTCTTGTCCTGTCACTGGGCTCTACTGAGATCCCCTCTCAGTCTTGTCTTCTCCAGGCTCTACAGGCCGAGCTCTCGCAGCCTTTCTTCACAGGAGACATGCTGCAGTCCCCTCATCATCTTTGTAGCCCTCCGCCGGACTCTCTCCAGTAGGGCCATGTCTCTCTTGTACCCTCTTTCCAGCAGGTCAACCCCCAGCCTGTCCTGGGCCATGGAGTTCTTCCTCCCTAGGTGCAGGACCCTGCACTTGCCTTTGTTGAACTTGAGAAGGTTCCTCTCTGCCCATGAGGTTGTGATTAAACAAGGTTGTGGCTCTTTTTCTGGATGGTGGACGGGTGGGATGGCAGCAGGACGAGGAGTCATGAGAGGAGGAAGGGGAATTCCATTGACTTCTTCCCCTGGGTTAGGTTCTTGGGAGGGTTATTATTGTGGGAAGTGAGGACATATGCCAGTGACAGTCTCTTCCAGTCTTCTTTCCTGAGTTGCTGGTCTCTTTCCTTGTAAATGGATTGTGTCTACATCCCAGGACGGTTGCTGTGTTCCTGCTTCAAAGTGCCTTATCTTATCCGGAGGCTAACCGTGACCTCTGTCCATTGTGTTCTGTATGTTGGAGGGCTGATTCTGGCTGCTTCTGCAGTTGTTGCGTCAGCAGCAGCCCACAGGTTCGGTAAAAGCTTCGGCCTGCAGGCTTCAGGGCATTATTTTAAATAAAATAATTACTTATTTAAATGATTTTACAGCATAGAAACAGCTCGAAGTGGGTGCCTCTGGAGAAGGACACCGGACAAAGAAATTCTGGGGTAATTAGACCCCTTACAGTTTTATTTTCCCACCGGCCAGTGAAGGCCTCCTCCAATCTTCTTTACTGAGTCAGTGGTCTCTCCCCTTCTGATTGGTGTCTCTCTCCTTCTGACAGCTCCTGGCCTACAGCCCAGGCTGGATGCCATGTCCTTGTTTCTCCCAGGCCCTTATCTCCTCCAAGGTCAAGCCCAACCCACGTGCATCCCATCTTGTCTCCTGCAGTCTACTTTGTAGCCTCATGAGCTAGTTTTGTATCTTTGTCAGCTAGTTTTAACTGGTTTGGCAGTTACAACATTGGCAAGGTCACATCCTTGGCAAAGTTTCTGGAGTTCAAGGACAGTTCAGCCTTGAGGCCTGCAGGCTTCATCTACTTTAGGCACTGATGCTAAGCAAGAGTGAGACTTATGCGAAGCGGAAGCTAAATCGGCTACAATTTCCTTCTCCAACAGTCCTCCCTTGGTTTCTATGAGCACACCTGCTGGATACATATATTGGGGTAGAGTATTTGTGCACATCATAGAGGAGAATGTGAGGCACTTTTTCTCCTTTTTTTTTTTTTTTTTGTGAAGTTTACCTTAGATTAAATAATCTAATGAAAAGGCGCCCAGGTGTTGCTGGGTTGTTAAGAAAGCCTTACTGCACGGATTTGGTTTGGAGACTCAAGAACTGAGATGCAGCTGTGCTTTTGCAGCCGGGCACTAATTCGTGAAGCACAAAGTATAGGCATTCCTCTTTTTCGATTGTAATCCCGTTCCCAATAGTGCGTTATGACAAACAAGAAGTTACGTTACCATTTTTAGTTATTGAAGGCAGAACACTGAAGGAGATAAGCCCGCCTTAACTAGGATAATCCTTCTGTTAAGCAAACATGAAGATGGTACTGCTCTTTTGGAAGTTTGTCTGCAGCTCTTGAAAAAGCAGGTATCTCCCTAAGAGACAGCATCTCGAAGATGTACACAATATGCTAAACATTTCTCTCTCCTCAGAGTTTCTGGATTCCCCTGTCTCTAGTCATTGTGAATACTGTCCACCCTCCCAAGCTGATCCGCTTGCCTGGGGGCTCCTTACTCCTGGGGGCCTTCTTGGACAAAGGGGACATTCTCTCTGCATACGTCCTACATTGCCACAGAAATAACATTCCGGTCCCTCACTGTCTGCCCATCTTCTCCTGTCCCCTTCTCGTCCTTGCCCTTGGCATTGCCCTAGCCTTCCTCGGCCTCCTCTGTCTCTTCCTCTACCCCTTCCTCTAATTTGCAAGTTCCGTGCTGAAGCTGCTGCTAAGAGATTAGCCTCTTCTTGGTTTTCCTTTTTCCGTTCCTTTGCTTGCTTCCCTTGCTGTTTCTCCTCTCGCCCGTCATAGACCAATACTGCCACGCTTAAAATCCTTTGTGAAGTTTCTCCTTGCCACCCTGGCATGTGCTCCTTCAACTCTTTTGGGCTATCCGGAGCGGCCTGATGGACAAAGACACTAATGGCTAGTGCATCATTCCAATTCTGGAAAGTCCTTCCCCCATAGTTCAACAAGGCTTGCCCTAGTCGTCCCCCAAAATCCCTGGCCTCTTTGTCCAAGCTCTGTCTACGCTCCTGCACTCTAGTCCAATCCACTCCTAGTTTGCTACATGCTCTAATAGCTTCTACCAAGTTCCGGAGTCCTGTCTGGCAAGCGACTCTGTCCCCTGCGTTATTGTAATCCCAATTTGGATCGTTTGCTGGCTAACGATTTGTGTTTCCCCCAGTCTGTTGTACAAACTTTGCCTCTTTATTAACTATTTTATCATCTCGCTCGTTTGGTCAGAACAACTCTCTCAAGAGTACTTGGGTATCCCGCCAGTTTGGATTATACCCAGTGCATATATATTAGAAAACAGCTGAGCGCTCCTTTCCGCATCCTCCCTCAACCTGGGCATTTTGCTTGCCCACAATGCTCAATCACTCGGACTCCAGGGTTGGCTAGTAAATACATGCAGTACCACGTGAGGGGGGTTAGCTCCCCCACCCCGCCCCCGCTGCACTCGGTTGTAGTGCTGCTGCATTAGGTAAAACATTAGCAACCATAGGATGGAGGCCTGCCACGGGAGGAGGGGAAGTCTGAGTAAGAGGAGGAGAGGGACAGATAGACAGATCTTCAGGAGGCGCCACCGGAGGAGTGTAAGGCGGAGCAGTAGCTCCTGGGGCGTTATTTGGGACACCTATATCTGCTGCAGCAAGAGTAGTTTTACAGAGGGTGCCGTTTGTCCTCCTTGGATCTCGCCGGTCCCACATCCAATTATCCCCACACATACCAATAATCCATTCAGTGAGGCTTTTCATCTTCCAATATAAGCTGTAGCAGAGCTCATTTCTTAGAATCGAAGGATCCTTCCTTGGGTTAACCCCCACATTAATTGTAAGATGGACAATCATCCTGACATAAAGGGACAGCTAACTAGCTAGGGATCGATTTGACTGTAACGGCTTTTTTCTCCTTTTTGTTCCTTTTCCTTTTCTAAATTTGGATGTTTGGAGCCAAGAGGGTGCAATGGTGGTTGGCTACACTGCCATCTGGGGTGCCAAAGTGCTGTGGAAACACTTTGATCCTAGGTTTCCAAGAAGCAGAGCCTCACGCACATCTAGCAGCAAAATTTTATTTCTTGAAATGATGGTGCAGCATAGTAACTGCTGGAGCTGGGTGCCTCCAGGGAGGGACCTTGAACAAAGGAATTCTGGCCTAATTAGACCCTTTACAGTTTTATTTCCCACCTGCCAGGGAAGGTCTCCCCCAATCTTCTTTACTGAGTCTTCTTTACTCTCCTTCTGGTTGGTCTTGGCCTTCAGCCCACACTGGTTGCCATGTCCTTGTTTCCCACAGTCCCTTATCTCCTCCGAGGTCAACCCCAACCCACGTGCATCCCATCTTGTCCCCTGCAGTCTACTTTTTAGCCCCATGAGCGAGCTGTGTATCTTTATTAGCTGCTTTTAATGGGTTTGGCCGTTACATGCTCAGCAATGATTCTGGAGTTCATGGACGGTTCGGCCTTGAGGCCTGCATGCGCAGGGTAGGCAGTGGCAATAGAAACAGAGCTGCATGTCATACCCCAGCTCTGCCCTTCCACCTGAGATGCAAGCCCTGAAGACAGCAGGGGCCTGCTCTTGCCCTGCGGTGACTGGAGAGGGCAGGGGAGGCCAAAGCTTTTCTCCCCCTTTCCCTTGGCTATTGTGGGCCAGCAGAGCAGTTGACGCTTTGCAGCAAAACCAAAGTGTGTCAGGCCGCTCTACGCTGGCCTGGCATATTGGAACGAGTGGACACCCCGTCCCCCCCAGGACAAGCCAGATTCATGCAGGCAGCAAGTTTTGCCCCTTGCCTTTGGCTCCCTAAAAAAAGAACACTCACTCCGGCTGAGGAAACGGGGCTGTATCTTTGCGGGAAGCCCAACAAAGCCATGAAGCGGTAGCACAACAGGGGCTGTGCTTGAGGAGTCGAGCTGTCCTGGGGCTGCGGGAGATGCCAGCAATGAGCCAGACCTTCCAGCACACTTGCGTGTGTGCGTGGTGTGCAGCACCATGGCATTGGCACAGCTGCGTCAGCTCTGCTCAAACAGAGTCACGTCCTGGCGGGAGGGTGCCACCTCGCCCATGCTCTCGGGAGCCAGGGACACAGTGCTCCGAGGTGGAATCTTGATGTTCTCCTTGGCACCCTCAGGTTCATGATGGTCTGTGACACCAGGCAACGGACTAGAGGTTCCGCATCATTTTCCAGGGGCTGGAGGGCTGCGAGAGAAAGGCACCGAGCTGAGAACAGACTCCCACCTTTGCAGAGATCCCAGGAATCCCCCCCCAGGCAGGGCCAGCCCCACTCAGCTCTTCCCATGCGGAGGAGGCAGCAGGTAGGACAAATGGATCAGCTGGCACTTGCAGGTCGGCCAAGCCCCAGATGCGCCCCAAATACCCCCTGCTCTCCCCCACATAGGGACACAGAGCCTTCCTCACCTGGGGCAGGCCAGTGAACTGCAGCTCACTTCCCAGCCTCCTCCCTCCTCCCTGCCAGGGCTGCCTGACACAGCGCTGCTCTCACTCACCAGTGCACAGCTCCTGCACCTTCTCCTTCCTCCGCTTCTTCACTTGCTGCCCGATGAGCCCTAGGCAAACACCTCCGCTCACCCCTCATACTCCCCAGCAAGCCCCCAGCAGCACAGCTCCCATCTGGCCTTGCCAGCTTGGCCATGCAGCCTGCTCCCCTTGGGCAAGGCTGGCCCCAGCCCCGTCCCCACGGTGCAGGACCCAGGGACAGTGGGAGGGACTGAAGACCCTCCTGTGTGCCCGTCTGGGTGGGCAGGCATGGCCCTGGGCTTGTGGCTCACCAATGAACCTCACAGCTGCCTCCCGCAAGGATGCGTCCGGGTTCTCCAGGTAAGGCAGGCTCTGGCGCAGGTGTTGCTCCGCTCTGCTCCTGTCCCTCAGCAGCTGCAGACAGCACAAGGACAGGGGGTTGGCACCAAGCCTCCCCAGAAGGCCAGGCCTGTCCCTCCTCCCAGCTCCGGCCTCCCCTTCTTCCTGTCCACGCCTCCCAGCTAGAAGCTGGCTGGTAGCCAGGTTCAGAGGGAGCAGAGGGCAGAGCGGGGCCTGCGGGTGCTGAGATCCCCGCCATGCTTCTGCCAAGGCCCAGCCAGGCCAGGGGCCCCTTCAGCACCCCAGCGGGCACTTAGAGTAGAGGGCTCTGGGCTGCAGCAGTGCGTGAGGGGCACAGCTGTGCACCCTGCCCACTGGCCATGGCGGCAGGCCTCATCCCGCCACGGCCCCGGGGGCTTTGGCCACGTCCTTACCACGCACTCCCCGATCTTCCATGTCTCCGCTCTTCTGGCCAGCTGCTTGAGCTCCTCCCACTTGAGGAACTGTGCAGCGCTCACCAGGGCTTCCTGAGAGGCCTGCAGAGCAACAGAGACCAGGAGATGCCACCGCAGCCACGGCAGGACACCCTGGGTCCCCCTCGTCTTGGCAAGGCTCCCAGCCTTTCCCAGCCCCAAATGGCACGACGCAGCGTGCCACTAGGTCTGGCCCTCCCTGAAGGCAGAGGCAGCTCTGCCTTGTCCTTCGGCACACAGGAAGCTGCACCTCATGCTGCCATGCGTTCCAAGGCACACTTGGCAGCAGCCCTTGCCTTGCTGCTCACCTCCACCCACGGCATGTCAGCATTGCTTCCCCAAAACACTGCTCCCTACCTGGGCCACTCTCTGCACCTTGTCACTCATGTGGAGGAAGAGCGGCACCAGGCTCCTCTGTGCATGCTGCTTCAGGTTCCGTTTGTTCTTCCCCACCACAATCTCCAGCAGGTCTTTGAAGAGGAGCATGGAGAGCTCTCGCACTCTGCTGTCTTCCTGCAGGCAGGGAGGAGAGGAGGGGAGGCCTCAGCAACGACTCCAGGAACGGGGCCTGACAAGAGCGTTTGCCGTGGCAAGGCCTCGTCCTCTCCGGGCACAACTGTCCCCCAGCCCGGCCAGAGGTCGGAGCTGAGGACAAGCCTCTGCTGAGGCAGCCTGGACAATGAGGGTTGTCGGCAGCAGCACGACAAGCCTCCCTGGGCTCTGTCTCCCTCTCCCTCTGGAGGGAGCTTCTTGGATTTCCCGAGGCCTCCATCAGGGCCCCCGCACACAACAAGAGGACAGAAAGGGACAGCCCCGCGGCACGGCCTCTCCCTCGCTCTCTAGCCTGCTCCTACCTCTCTGCTCATCGCTGCCCCAGGCCACGGCAAGCGCCGCACACAGTCAAGCACGAGACGCAGCAGCCGAGAGCAGACAGGGGGCTGGTTTGCTCTACTCCCACAGCCCTGGACACCAAGGCCAGCACAGGGCATGGGCTGAGAACCACAGGGCAAAAGGTTTCCTGACATACAGCAGGGCCTGTGCGGGGACGTGCCAACAGGCACGTATGCAGAGGGGCACACAGCACCCAGACCACGCATACGGACCCCCGGACACACCAGCAGAGCCCCGGCTCTCCCATCAGCCTTACGTCATCAAAGCGAGGCAGAAGCTTCTCGGCCAGCTGCAGAACAATCGGGTTGGAGCCCTTCTGTTCCAGGTAGCTGAGGATGTTTCTCAGCAGCATCAGGCTTCCCACACGCACTTCCCTGCAAGCATCCTGCAGCCACTCCATGCTGTCTGGGAGCAGGCTCTGCATTCTCCTTTTCTGTGGGAAACACACAACTTTCTTTGTGGGAAGCAAGGCCAGACACCCCCCCACCGCCCGCCCAAAAGTGCTCTGCCTGCTCTTTTCCCATCAGGGCTCAGTGGCCAGGGCCAGGGCTCTGCACACACGCAGGCCTTGGGCACAGAGGCTGCAGTGCAGGGCACAGATCTGCAAGGGGGCCCTCAGCATGCACTGGCCTCTGTAGGGAGCAAAGCTGCTGCCTCAAGGCCCAGGAGCAGCTGGCTGCCTTAGCCCGGCCCTGTGCTCCAGCTCATTGTCCCTCTCCCAGATCTTCCCGCTGGGCACTGGTGCCTTTCTCCTTGTGCAGCACGGCCAAGGGCCTGGCATGACACTCGGGGCAGATGAATGGGGCAGCGGAGACTTGGGAGCAGCTACCACACCTCCGGATTGCCAGCCAAGTCCAAGCCACTCTCTGACCCAGTGTCTCCTGTCAAGCCCCAGGCTGCCAGCATGGCTTCACCCGCCTGCCCCCCTCCTCACCATCTTGGGTCTATTCAACAGGGCCACGAGGCCTCTGAACGCCAGTCTGCGCATCTCCAGGCTCTCACTCTGCGCATAACCCTGGACGAGTGGCAGGACCTCCTCATCCATGTCGGCAAGGTCAGGGCATTCCAGCAGCTGAAATGGACACAGCACTGAAAGACTGGCACAGCCGGCAGCACTGCCCGCAGCGTGCAGCTCTCCATCCCACCCACCATCCAGGGCAAGGGCACCAGGCCCTCACAAAGCTCAGCCCAAACACAGCAGGCATTGTGCAGACACCCCTGGGCCCTGCTCACAGCCCCGCGCCTCACGGCACACTGCACACACTGCTCGCCTCCTCCTCCCGTCCCCTGAACCCTCCGCAGCCTCTTGTTCTCATCCCTTGGAGGAGCAATTGAACACAGAGAGCTGCCACAAAGCAGGCACGAAATACAAGTGCTTACGAGTGGTCGCCCAGCAGAAACGAGCCAAGGCCGGGGCTACTACCAGGAGCGTATGCATTGCCCCAGCTCCATTCACCAGCATCACCCCACACGCATGTGCACAAGCGAGCACAGCATTTAGAGGCCCCTCCAGAGAGGCACTGCTTGCCATGAGGCCCACCTCGACAAAGAAAGCCATGACGGGCAGCTGATGAAACTGGTCCTCCCTCCTCAGCAGCCTTGCCAGCTGGCGGAAGATCCAGCGACGCAGGTGACTGGCAGCCCCCCTCATTGCTCTGTCAGAGGCAAGAAGGCAGTGTTGGGCCTCAGCCGAGCAGGCAAACCTCCTCTGGCATTGCTCTGCTTGGCACGCAGCTCCTGCAGCCAGCGGCATTTGCTCATGGAGCACTGCTCTTGCCCTACCACACCTTGCCATTAGAAAGTCAGCGTCAGGCATCATTACGTTCCTTTTGGTGGGAGACCGGAGAAACAGCCTTCCTGCCCAGGCGGCATGGCCTGCCCACACATCCCCTCTCCTGCCCGCTTTGGATTCCTGTGCCCCTGGGCCCTCCCCAGGTTCTCCTGCGCACGACCCTCTCCCACAGCTCCTAACACCACCTGCTCCCCCAGCAGCTCTCCAAGCTGGGCAGCATGGCAGCTCCCAGGGCCCTTCTGCTGGGCGAGCCCTTGCCACAAGGGCTGAGGCTGCAGCCTCTTTCTTGGAGAAGTGGCGTTCCCCCTCCCCCACCAAGAAGCACATGGGGAGGCACACCCCACAGCCAGGGAAGAGGTGCTGGGCCAGAGCAGGCCGGAAAGGGCTCTACCTGGCCAGCACCACCACTCCCTTCTGCGAGGTGTCCGCATGCAGAAATAGGTCCCAGCCGCCCTTCCTCTCAACAGCCACGGCTATGGTCTCATAGTGGGCGCAGCGCAGCAGACTTTTCATGGCCTGCACGGCGCACCTGCATGCAGAGCAAAGCCCAGGTCACACTGGCAGCCCGGCCCTGCCTCCAGGTGCAGCGCAGAGACAGGGCGAGCGGGATTGAGCACCTGACGTGGCTGGTGGGACGGGACTCATCCCGTTGGCATTCCCTCAAGAAGATATTTGCTTCCTGGTGGCTGAACTCTGCTGTGAAGACCATCTGCAAGAGCAGCGCCAGGAACACCCAGTCACACCTCTCACTCCTGAGCAGTCCCCAGCATGCTTCCACAGCCCTCCAGGTGGGAGGCTCGAGCACAGCCTTGGAGCATGGGAAATGCAGCTGGAGGCCTCAGCCTGGCTGCCTGACCAGGGCCAGCGCCCGCAGGCTCTTGGGCCTCAGCTCCTGGTTGTACACAGTGAGCCTTCCTGCCTCAGCATGACCATCACCTCGGCAGGCTTCGTGTAGCGTGCACGCTCGGCCAGGCTCCCTGTCCCAGGCCGTGCTGCCTGCCCAGGTTTTGCAGGAGCCCTACTCCTGCCCCTCACCTTGCCCCCAACCCGACCCTGGCTTTCCAGCCTGCTGAGCGAGGTCGGCGGATGCAGGGACAGGGTAGGATGGAGATTTCCTGGGCATGGCCAGCCTGGCTGTTGGTGTGCAGAGAGGCCAGGCAGCACTTGGCAGCCCTGTGTGCTGGCACAGTCGGAGGCCTGGCGCTGGGCATGTTGTAGCCATGGGCCCAGGAGAGGTCCCTGCTTGGGGGCACACGGGCAGCGGAGAGGGGGAGGGGGCCCAGGGAGGCAGGCACCAGCCTGGGGGCACGGGAGGCCTCGTCCCCTAACTCACGGCCAGCGGAAGGATGCAGTTGTTGTCCCTGTCGGAGCTGGACTGCTTGCGCAGTGGCCGCTCCTCCAGCAAGCTCAGCAGCTCCCGCAGCATGTCCGGCGCAAGCATCGGCTTATCCATCAGCACCTTCCACATGCTCACGGCAGTGCTGCAGGCCCAAAGCGCTCTGAAGTGAAAGCCCCCTGCCCCTCCATGGGGAAGTGTTAGGGAAGGACATTGTATCTGATTTAGCTTCAGCTTAGCATCAGGGCCTAAAGTAGATGAAGCCTGCTTGAGGCTTCAAGGCTGAACTGTATGAACTTGAGAAACATTGCTGGCAATGTAACTGCAAAACCATTTATGACCAGCTACTAAGGCTACAAAAGCAGCTAATGAGGATGTAAAATAGGATGCAGGATACAAGATGGGATGCACTGGATGGGTAGCTGGACATGGTTTTGGCAATTGAGTGCAATGGGTACTACAGCCACAAAAGGCAGCATTTGCTGTTGTAATGTGACATGTGTTTTTGACCAAATTGCCGTGCAGACGTACTCGTTAACTTCTCCTATGCCTGAAGAAACAATGGCTAATTTTTGCACTGTTTCTTACATCAGGAACACTTGGAGGCAGCACAACGACGCCGATCACTCTGTATCTCCCCTGATCTTGTGTCCAAGACATCCCCCTCCTGGTCTGTCGACAGCCCCTCCATGCGTACCCCGCTGCCCAGGACACCATGAGAGTGCTGGCCCTGCAGCCCCTCGAGCAGCTCCTGCTGCCCTAGGGGCAGAGCAGCCTGCTCTGAGCTGGTGCCCAGAGAAACCTGTTTGTTGTTTCCATTTTCTATGTCTGAATGCTGCCCTGCTTTTCTCCTGGGATGTCCCTGCTGCCCAGAGAGCCTTTCCTTGTCGGAGAACAACGGGAGACAAGCACATCCGATGATGATCAACAAGTCTCAGTTTATTCAGAATTATCTTATGACTTATAGAACAGAGTTAATTAGCTCATACATATTGCAAAAGCCAAGCTCCTTATAGGTGGCTACAGTAGAAGGCATTGTTATCTATTAAATGGATACAGTAGAAGGCTATGCATCTTTTCCCAAGACACTAGTAGCAAGTCATGTACCTTTCCCAGGACACTAGTAGCAAGTCATGTACCTTTCCCAAGACACTAGTAGCAAGTCATGTACTTTTCTCAAGACACTGGTATCTACATTATTTTCTAGTTTCTAAACCAAGGTCCTGCATTCCGTGTCTAGCTACATTTAAGCAGGTCTTGTGATCTTGTTGTCATGCCCCTTGTCACGTAGACACTATTCAATAATATCTTCCACATTTCCCCCGTCTTCCTTTAATAAAAACAAATTATTTTGTGTTTTATGGACCATGCGTATAACTATATTCTGTAGATAGGCTACAAAACAGGGTAAAAACAATATAATCAACAAAACCATCAATCCTATACCTATTGCATACATAATCATGGTCTTAAGCCAGGGACCAATACCGAGAGATGATAGCCAGGTATCAAGCGGCTTAGTTACAACAGTAATATCCTTAGTGTGATTCTTAAGCCATTGCAATTGCTTGTGAATTGATTCTGAATTAGAGGAGAGATTAAAACAACACATGCCCTCAAAATCTTTACAACCATGCCCATGAGCCAATAATAAAAAATCAATAGCAGCTCTGTTTTCAAGTATCTGATGTCTGAGATTTTCCATGTCCTGTGCTAGTTCACTCAATATCTGTGTTGTTACGTTTGATTGCTTAACCATCCAGCATGCTAGTGTATTTATAGTACGAAGCGCATGAGCAGCACCTACCCCTGGAACAATTGACGCAAAAAAGTTAGCCGTGGGTCCCCAGAGTTCTACTTGATCACTACAGTCGGGTGTGAGGGTTGCTACAGCTCGCTTATCACGATGTGTCTTATTAAAAAGGAATTGTGATATTACAGTAACATTTGGTGCGAAAAGAGTCAATTTTCCCAGATAACATGGACCACCACGAGCATGCCTAGGTATTCCTTGCCATGCTCGATCACCGCAAATCAAATAGGTGTTGCCAGGCAATGCCTTTGCACTGTCATTAGCCCAAATCTTTGTGTCATTTTTTCCCCCAACCATAGGTTCTATAATCGCCACACATATATGTTTCGTTCCAAAAGGGATAGCTCCTGGGTGTAAGCCATAATGCAGGATCATTGACATTTTGCTTATAATCACCCAGTTCAACACATCCTGATTCATTTGCTGAACTATTCAACATTCTGCTACCTAAAAAGCCCGATTTCTTGAGGATCCCAGGGTAATGTTTTGTTTAATGCAGCTAATAATTTGGCTGTCCATTTACTGCTGTCATCTAACCTATTGCATGTGGCAGTGGATAGCTTTGAAAAATCAGTTGTATTATATCCGGGTATTCCAACCAAACATGTACGAAAAGGATCAGTGGCAGAAGCCAATGCTAAGCAAAAGGAAGTAGTATGCGTTTTGTTAGCCCATGTTACCCATAAGTTTGGTGGAGAATTGAGATACATAGCAAAAATGGTATTATACACAAATAAGATGCAGTAGATCCAGGACCACACGATCGCAGTAATATTGGATCAGCTCTTCTTCAATCACCGTGCCTTTCTGTTGACTCCGTGGAACTTTGGGGATCAAGTACAGGTCTTGCCCATCTTGCAGGTATCCAAAGAGGTCCTGTAGGGGCAGAAACACAAAGATAGCCCCTCCCCCAAAATAAGACCTTTGCAGGTGTTTGCCGTACTCCTGTCTTAGGGTCCTTATACCGTACCCATATGGTACTAGTATCTTGACATTCAGATGAAGAGCTAGTATGTACAACTACGGGTGGATACTTTGCATCTCCAAAAACACACAAATGGTTAATTACGAATAAGGTTTTCAACAATCTTGAATGCGGATCAGCGATCTCTGCATGATGTGCCAAATGCTGTTTTAGGGTACCATGTGCCCGTTCCACTATAGCTTGTCCTGTGGGGGAGTGAGGAATTCCCGTGACATGTCTTACTCCCCATGTCTTCAAAAATCTATCCATCCTGTGGCTAGTATAAGCGGGACCATTGTCCGTCTTTAACTGCTTTGGGACTCCCATGACAGCAAAACAACTAAGCACATGTCTTTCGACATGCAATACTTTCTCTCCAGCTTGTGCCGTTCCCCAAATACATTTACTATATGTATCAATAGATACATGCACATATTTTAAACGTCCAAAAGAAGAGACATGAGTAACATCCATCTGCCAAAGTTCATTTGAGACAAGCCCTCTGGGATTAACTCCCACTCCTAATCCGCAACCTCCATTATGGTTACTACAGATTGGGCAAGCTCCAACAATACTACACGCCTCCGCCATGGAGATCCCAAATTCGACATGCAGGCCTTTGGCATTTTGGTGGAAAACCGAATGGGCCTCTCTGGCTAAAACAGTTTTTGCAATGGGAACAGCAGTGAAAACAGAGACCAGCCTATCCGCCCTATCATTACCCTCTCCAAGTCCAATATTCCATTTGTGACTTCGTATGTGGATTATAGAATAGGGATTTTCTCTAAGCTTCACTGCCTTTCTGAGTTGGATAAAAAGCTCATGTAACCTCTTATTTTGGACGTCTTTGATAAATGCATCCTCGATTCGCTCAACAATGCCCGTTACATAAAGTGAATCAGTTACAATATTTAGAGGCCCCATCAAGTTCATCATGGCCCATACGACGGCAGTCAGTTCCATGGTCTGTAAAGTATCCTCCTGTCTTGCGTGTGACAATTCCTGTTTCCATGAACCGTTGTCTTGCCATGTAACGGCAGCCCGTCGCGATTTACGTCCTGCATCAGTATATGCTGTTACCGCGTCTTTTATAGGGTTCTTTTCTCTTTTTGGGCATGTCATCCAGTTCCATTGCCCGATCCATCGTAATAATGGGGACTCAAAGCTATTAGTCTCAATCACACAACCAGCACCAAGCAACGCCTCTTGCAAATGTTCACTATTCTGTAGATACCATTGTAAAGAGTCTTTTCTTTGCATGGGTAAATATATTGTGGAAGGCTGGCAGCCTTGAACTTGTAAAATTCTTTCCCGTCCTCGTTTTATCAAATCCGCCAAAATTTCCACTTGTTGTACCAAGGTTTTAGCCTGCTGTAAAGCAGGGGATACCCATTCAAGAATACCCAATTCCCCGGTTTTCTTTAATTGCATGAGAGCTCCAATCAGGTACCGATGCCCTAACCACACAGCAAGATCAATCGGAACAGTAGCATCGAGTCGATGTACATGTCCTGTAATAGCACGTTCTACAATTTGCTGTATGAGAGTTTTCTGATAAGGGGTAACTCTAAGTTCTTTCGTAGGGTCCGTACCTAGCAATTCATTTGGTATACCCACTATGGGCCGTAGCCACTGCAAGTCTCCTAAAAATCTTTGTGCATCATTAAGAGTCCGTAGTCGCGACTGTAACTGTAATTTCTGAGGGGACACAGTTTTGTCAGTAAGCACCCATCCTAAATATTTCCATGGTGACGACTGTTGAACCTTATCTGAAGAAATTACCAGATTAGAACATTGTAACACTCGTTGGATGTGTTCAATCTGCTTGTCAGAAAAGGGGCGCAGCTTGAGCTATATCAGATTGAGATATATCAATCATGTAGATTGAGATATATCATCCATGTAATGATAAATTATAACATGTTTCCATTGTTCTCGTAAGGGCTGTAGTGCAGCAGCTACATATAATTGACACAAGGTGGGGCTATTACGCATACCCTGTGGTAATACTGTCCATTCAAATCGTTGATCTGGGCCCTCTCTGTTAAGGGAGGGTAAGGTAAAAGCAAACCGTTTTTGATCCTGAGGATGTAAATCAATTGTAAAAAAGCAATCCTTTAAATCAATACTTAGCAGAGACCAACACTCTGGAATCATGGCTGGATTAGGTAGCCCTGGCTGTAAAGCACCCGTCGGTTCCATCTGATTATTAATCTCTCTCAGATCATGTAACAATCGATATTTACCTGACTTCTTTTTTATGACAAATATTGGAGAATTCCATGGACTAGTGGACAAACGTAAATGACCTTGTTGAAATTGCTCTTTGACCAATTGATGAGCATGAAATAGACTTTCCCGTTTTAATGGCCATTGCTTAACCCATACCGGTGTGTTAGTTGTCCAAGTAATGGGAATTGGGAAAGTCCAAGCAATGGCTAATAGGCCAAAGGGTGCTCATTCGTAAGTACAACCGCCAACTGTGAGAGTATATCCCTTCCAATTAGACACTGCACAGTTGGTGGTAGTTGTACCACAGAAAACACAGCAGAAACTTGACAACCCTCCAGCTTTACTTTTAACGTAGGTGTTCTCTGAGCAAATGTCATACCCCCAACTCCAGAAACCGTAGTACCTGATGGAAACAGGGGCCATCCTTGGGGCCACTGTGATGGAGTAATTATACTAGAATCTGCCCCAGTGTCCAAAAGGGCCATAAGGATCAGTTCTTGATTGTCATAACCAATCTCAACCTTGTGTCTAGGTCGATCATTTAATGTCAAGGTTAAAAGAGTCAGTCCCCCTGAAGAGCCGAATCCTTCATCACCTCGATCCTTATCAGTTAACGACGGCATTCCCTTTGTAAGTTGTTCCAATGGGATCAATTGAGCGATACGTTGTCCATTGGTTATCCGTATGGGAGGAAAAGGGGTATATAACATTATCATTATTTCTCCGGTGTAGTCAGCGTCAATAACGCCAGGTAAAACAAAGAGTCCCAGCATTGATGCCGATGACCTGCCGAGTAATAATGCCCCCACAAACTTATTTTGAATCACCACAGGACCATACACTCCAGTGGGAATTCGATGTGGCTGAGTATTTAGGAGACTAATGTCTACAGCGGATGCCAGGTCAAGTCCGAGACTCCCTCTTGTTGCTGGTCTGAGGCGGGAGACGCTACCTGCTGTGCAGCAGCTACTTGTGTCTGCACGCGGCTGCTCCGATTTGCGCTCCCAACGGAGTTTCCCGAACGGCGATGACAGGCTCCCGTTTTATGATTATCCGAACGACACTTGACACACCACACACCGGAGGCAGTACACTCTTTGCGAACGTGGCCCAGAAGGCCACACCGAAAGCACCTTGCTCGGCCAGTCCCCGGGGACGTCTTCTGTCGAGTAACGACCGACGCTTGGAGGGGTGCAAGAGCTGCTAACACTTGAGTCTGAGATGCCTTAGCTTGTTCTTGTAACCCAACCCCCAACTGCTTTATAGCCTCTACTACTAAAGCTTGAGGTCCAGTGGGCACCTGAGCCATCCTTTCTAATGCTTCCTCTATTGTCCAATTGGCACCAAGAGTGCTCAAAATATTACGAGTAGTAGTATTACAATTTTGTAAGGCACACTGTTTTAACAAGGTTCCTCGCATATGTTCAGGAACCCCAGCTCTCTCTGTAGCTGCAGCAGCCTTGTCTATGAATGCCCCAAACGTTTCGTCCCTGCCTTGTCTTATACCCATATAAACTGGAACGCCCCCCGGTTCTTTCACTCGATCAATAGCTCTCCTTACTAGTTGCATTGCCTCTCTCAACTTATCTGCACCTATCATTGCTTGTGCTTCAGTGCGTAAAAACGGTCCAAGTCCCATAAGTTCCTCTACAGTCACTCCCTGCAACGGATCCCCAGGCTGTCTCTGAATTGCAACGGATTCATGCACTAAACTCTGCCAATGAGCATTAAACAACAATTGCTGATGCTGGGTAAATATCAATCGAATTATCCCTCGGCAGTCAGCAGGTAATAAAATTTGTGTACTCCAGATATAATCTAACATTTGTTTCGCTGGCTCGCTATGGACTCCAAATTGACTGACCGTGGCGCGCAATTGGGACAATAATTTCCAATCCAAGGCTGAAACTGTCGCTTGCACACCGCCTCCCGGAATTGCTGGAATGTGACAGGACAGGCTAGCTGTGCAGCCACTTGCAATACCTCTCCATCCCCCCGCTCCAGCCCTTCCCGAGCTAGCGCAGCCCAAGCTTCTCTACATTCCTTTGCCATAGCCTCAGCCAGGTCCGCTTCCGCCCCTGGAGTTGGCTCCGACAGAAACGGATTAGTAGGGCTGCTTGATGTGTCCTTGGGAGCAAACTCACTCTCGGGGGCTGAGGGTACAGAAGGTTTAAATCCATCAGTAGAAGGAGGAGGCGATGGAGGCAAGTATACGGTAGACACACTTGGGGGTAAGGGGGCATCTCGCGGCCAGTCAATCCCGTACGTCTTATTCTTTTCATGAGCAGCAGATGCCTGTTCAGCCGCCCTCTGTTCTGCCTGATATCGTAATAACTCGTTATGTACAGCCCTCCATGGTTTTCCAAATTTCTTGGCTGACTTATCCCCATCAATTGCAGCCTCCCATAACCTATCACCCAATTTACGCCACTCAGATAATTCGTGAACAGTATGCGGGTTCTGAAAACAGCCCTGGGAGTGCCCATAAGCTAACAACCCAGGAAGATCCTTTTGTAAATCGATCTCCCTAATTTGTCTCTTTTGTAAGAGACATGTACATAAATCATATGCTGCTTGCCTCTGCATACCTGAATATCGTCAGCGCGCGCTGTTGCAGCTCTCCAAGGTCTCGGCAGCACGTTTCAGCCGGGTACGCCGATGCGAACGCCCGGGGCTCGACACAGTTTTCTTCGCTGTGTTTTAGCCGTCCTCGCTGCAAAGGACCTGACCACTCGTTGCTCCGTCGTGGATCACGTCGGGGTCACCATTTGTCGGAGAACAACGGGAGACAAGCACATCCGATGATGATCAACAAGTCTCAGTTTATTCAGAATTATCTTATGACTTATAGAACAGAGTTAATTAGCTCATACATATTGCAAAAGCCAAGCTCCTTATAGGTGGCTACAGTAGAAGGCATTGTTATCTATTAAATGGATACAGTAGAAGGCTATGCATCTTTTCCCAAGACACTAGTAGCAAGTCATGTACCTTTCCCAGGACACTAGTAGCAAGTCATGTACCTTTCCCAAGACACTAGTAGCAAGTCATGTACTTTTCTCAAGACACTGGTATCTACATTATTTTCTAGTTTCTAAACCAAGGTCCTGCATTCCGTGTCTAGCTACATTTAAGCAGGTCTTGTGATCTTGTTGTCATGCCCCTTGTCACGTAGCCAGTATTCAATAATATCTTCCACATTTCCTCAGGTGAATGTGTGTGTGCTGGGCTAGCTGGCTGTTGCTGCACCCCTCCCAGGTGCTCCCTGCAGGGCCCCAGGCTGGCGGTGCTGCTCTGCAGAGCGAGTGGGCTGTGGGGCCCCAGGGCCACAGGGTGACTCCTGACTCAGCTCTGGCCCGTGCTGGTCAGGGCAGGAAGCAGACCCAGGCAGACATGGCTCAACATCCCTGATGCTGCTGGCACGTGTCTGTGCTCATGGATGGTGCTCAGAGTGACCCCAGGGTGTTTGCAGTGGCACACGATGTGTTCATGTGTGCACTAGCTCCAGCCTGTGGTGTTTTTTTGAGGGTGCATGAGTCACTCTCCAGTCCCCCTTCCCTGTGCTTCCTGAGTCCCCACTGCCTCTGCTGGGAATGCAGAGAAACTCTGGCTTCCCTATGCGTACCTGGACTTAGCATTTTACCTTTGGGTGACTGCATCATGGGCTGTCCCTCACTTTGTGAAGCTCCGCTCACTGCCCACCCCCAGGCACACGCTGTCTCTGGAGATCCCCTGAGCTCTCCTGGTGGCTCAGGTTCCGCTCCAGAAGGATGGGCATCTGTCATCAGCACTGTCACCTGTGCGACAGCCCCAAGCAGGCAGTTCACCATCTCCACTAGCACTGGTCACTGAGAAATGAGTCGTGAATCCAGCCATTGGTCCCTACCACATCACACTGGGACTCTGAGCTTGTCCCCTGGAGGCCATGGAGTACACAGGCAGAGCAGCGGGCCCTTTTCTGGTGCAATTGCTGGGGCATATTTTTGACTCCCTCTTCTGAAGAAAAGCCAGACTTGAGGCACATCTCTGAGGATATCCCCTTTTATTTTTACCTGGTCAGCCGGTACTCACAGGAACACCCACGGGAACACAACCCTACAACCACCATGCGGAGAGAACTCTTGGGCTATATACACGCACACTAGAGCACAGCAGGACAGTGGGGAAATGAGGAGACCAACCCCCAAAAGAGAAAGTCCTTCTGCTGTAGGTGGGCATGTCTCCAGAAAAGCTGCAGCCCTCACACAAAGGTTGTAGTGAGGAAATGGCTGCTGTGGCAATGGGAGAACGGTCCTGAGGAGCACAGGGTCTGTCCCCACAGGCTGCTCCCACTCTGCTTTGAGCGTTGGAGCACAGTAGAGGGAAGGGACGAGGCCGTGGTGAATCCTGGCCGCCACCCTCACAGGAGAGGGGTGCGAGATAACACCCTGATTGTGGCCAAGGCAGCTGAATTGCCCTAATGCACATGGGACACAAGGCCTCACCCTGTCTGTGCTCATCTGAGCCTGACTCTGTTGCCATGGGCACCCTTGGTGGCAGTGCCAAAAGAGGGGCTGCAAAGGGAAACACTTACACTCCTTACACTGAGGGCATCCGAGGGAGCTCAGGCTAGCAGGTTCTGAAGTTCCCCCATCTCTGCTGATGAAGGGAGAAGCCTGGCTTCCTGCTTCAACAGGGTCTCTGGGTCAGACTTGGAAGAGCGCTTCCTAAGGATAAGTGCATTTTTTCTTTTGCAAGAGTGTAACAGAGAAAAGTGAGACAGGAAGAAATGAACAGCACTCATCTTTGATGCCAAATAGCCTTGGAGTGAGGAGTAGATGCACGTTGGACAGTTACTGGTGCTGGCATTGTAGCCAGTGAAGCAGTTTCCTGAGGGCATCCTTGGGCCCCTTGTTCCGCAAGCTGTAGCTGAGGAGGTTCACTGCTGGAGGCACCACCGCCTACAGAAGAGCCAGCACCAGATCCAGAGCTGGGGAGGAGGTGGAGGGGGGCTTCAGGTAGGCAAACACTGTAGTGCTGAGAGAAAGGGAGACCAGGGCCAGGTGCAGGAGGCACATGGAAAAGGCTTTGTGCTGGCCCTGCTCAGAGGGGATCCTCCGCACAGCAGTGGAGATCTGCATGTAGGACGGCACAGTGGAAACAAAGCACTCAAAGCCCAAACAAACACTAGCCGCAATAACCCCAGCTTCCCTGAGGGAGGATTCTGAGCAGGAGAGCCCGAGAAGCTGGGGAATTTCACAGAAGAACTGGCGCAGGACATTGCTTTGGCAGCTGCTGCCACTTTGACACAAGCTCTGCTGCCCAGGAGGGTCCCGTAGTACAGGGGTCTGCAGATGGCAGGGAAGCGGTTATGGGCCATGACAGTGAGAAGAGAACACTCTGGTGATAACAAGAACAGGAGCAGAAAGAGCTGGGCAGCACATCCTGAATAGGAAATAGGCCTGGTGTCCCCGAGGGAATTGGCCATGGATTTGGGGACAGTGATGGAGATGGAGTCAAGGTCAAGGAGGCAGAAGCTGAGGAGGAGGAAGTACCTGGGGGTCTGGAGGTGCTGGTCGCAGGCTACAGCTGTGATGCTGAGGCGGTTGCCCAGGAGGGCAGGCAGGTAGATGCCCAGGAAGAGTGTGAAGTGCAAGAGCTGCAGCTCCCGTGTGTCTGCGAACGCCAGGAGGAGGAACTCGTTGAGGGAGCTGCTGTTGCCTAGATGTTCTCTCAGGGGGACTGCTGGAGAAGGAAGAGATGTTGACAAGTTAGGACAGACTTCTATGAATAAAACTTTCTCCTAACCGTCTCGCCTGATCCCAAAATATACACACCTCTCTGCATGTAAGAAAACTCCTGTTATTTCCCTTGGCATAACCTTGATTAAACTACTCCAAGCCTCAGTAGTGAAGCCTGCAGGCCTAAGCTTGAACTTTAACCAAACCTGTGGGCTACTGCTGACACAACAACTGCAGAAGCAGCCAGAATCAGCCCTCCAACATACAGAACACAATGGACAGAGGTCACGGTTAACCTTTGAGAAGATACAGAACACAACGGACAGAGGTCTCGGTTAACCTCCGGATAAGATAAGGCACTTTGAAGCAGGAACACAGCAACCGTCCTGGGATGTAGACACAATCCATTTACAAGGAAAGAGACCAGCAACTCAGGAAAGAAGACTGGAAGAGACTGTCACTGGCAGGCGGGGAAATAAGACTGGAAGGAGTATAATTAGCCCAGAATGTCTTTGTTCTGGGTCCCTCTTTGGAGGCACCCAGCTCCAGCTGAAACAAACGATCGTATAAGAGTCTGACTCTGACTTAGTGGTGAATGCCTGCGGACCTTTATACCAGTTTGGCGACCCAGATGGGACCGAGGCTTCTCTGTTTGGTGTGACTCTGTGGAGCAACCGCTGGCAGCATATGTGTGAGTTCACCTTATGGATTGCTCCTCAGGGTCGCACTGATCAGGGATACCAAATTTCCACCACTAAGTATTTTATTTGGGGCTCGAGTCCCTTGAAAAAGGAAAAAAAGCAGGTTATCTGGGGTTCCAGTTGCTTGAAAGGAGGGGAAAAAAAAGAAGAAGAAAAAAGGGGTTGGGGGTTTGAAAAAGGGAAGAGGGAAAAAAAAGTGGGTTCAAGTCCCATAGTGTGCACACTGAAAGGGGTTGAGTGAAGGGGTTTGAGTTCTCCTCAAAAAAAAAAGCAAAAAAAAAAAGCTAGAAATTTGAATTTGAGTTCTACCCCACAGATAAAACACCTTCCGGGGAGACTTCCCGAGACTGGGTGAGTACTACATTTTCTATGTTCCTCTAAGCTTTTACAATTAGGTGGAGTGGGAGAGGAGAAGAAAGAAACAGAGAAAAAAAAAAAGAGAAAGGAAAATAGGACCTGGATTAAGTGCCCCAAAGGGGACACCCTTGGCAGAAATTATTACTATTTGGAAACATATTGCAGGGATTGCAGGTATGTCATGGAGACAATGAATAATTTTGTGCCGGGAGGACTGGGCTTTTATTAGTCATGATGGCAATGCAGCCGAATGCTGGCCGGCAAGTGGTAGTCTTGATTCACAAGTATTAACTTTCTTACGGCACCAGCTTGAGGATCATTATCCTGGTCAACTGGATTACTGGTATGTGTGGGACAACTGGGCATATGAACGCCAGAAGGACAGCACAATCTGAACAATGGTGATGCATGCAGAAAGTAGCAGACAGCCAGTGCATGGTAGTAATGATAATGGCAATGGGAATGCTAAGAAGATTAGAAAGGTGAATGAGAATGGAAGTTATGAAGAATGTGAGGAAGGGAAAAATAATGATGAAGGAGGGGCTGCTTCCCCGTTGTCTCCTGCCCTCCCATTACCAACTGCGAATGCTGAAATACAAGCCCCCTTATGGGCAGTCCCAAAAGCTGGTGCCCTGTGAGAGGGGGGAGCAGGAGTAGCCCAAGTGTTTACTGCTCGAGTTTATGGACCCTGGGGACAGCAGGATTTGATTCTGTGGGGGCAACAGACCCCTCGGTTGCGGGAGGATCCTGAGAAGGTCATTCGAATTGTGAAAGGCATCTTTCAGGCATATGAAATACGCCTACCTGGGGAGATGTACAGATGTTAGTAGACACTCTGTTTACACCCGATGAGAAACACGTGATTTTAGCTGCCAATCAACATTAGGCAGAACAGGGAGGGGATCCTGAGGCTCGTACCCACCCTGGCCCACTATAGATCTTTGGTGGGATTATTGGAATGATGCGGATCACAGGCAGCTTAGACAGGCTCGGAGAGGATTGGAGGAAGCTATTAGGCTTGCAGGTGTTAGACCAGGGAATTGGTCAAGGGTAAGGGAATGTCAACAACAGCCTACTGAACACCCATCCGCATATCTGTTGCGTTTGTTTAAGCAAATGTGACTGTATGGGGGTGGAGTGGACCCAGAAGCTGAGGCTCAGAGATGATTAGTTGTGTCTACTTTTGTTGATCAAGCTGCCCCAGATATAAAAAAGTCTTTTTCTAAACATGTGCCTGATTGGCCAGGAAAGACTGCAGATGAGATTGTCCGCTTGGCAACCTTTGTATATAACAGACGTGATGCTAAGAAATTAGAGGAGGAAAACCATAAATTGAAAAAGGAAGAAGCGACAATTGTGGCTGCAGTCATGTGAGGAGCTATTTACTCCCTGTGAGTGCAGAACTGGGCTTTTTATCGGACCAGGTCATGGATCTTTTCCTGGACGGTGGACGGGTGGGATGGCAGCAGGACAAGGAGTCATGAGGGGAGGAAGGGGAATTCCATTAACTTCTGCACCTGGGTTAGGTTCTTGGGAGGGTTATTATTGTGGGAAGTGAGGACATATGCAGCGTGAGTGCCCAAGCTGTGCACGAATTCAGCCACAGTCAGGGGTGAATCCTCCTTCGGGAGAAAATCAAGATGTAGGCCGAACTGATGAATGACTAGTTGAGGAGGAATATCCTTGTGCTTGTATTCGATGTGTATGTATGTTTTTGGCTGTAATCCCTTTGGCTAGTCAGGGCTGCATAACCAGGAAAGTGGCTGGAAAGCAAGTAACCTTTCTAGTGGCTACCGGGGCTACTTTATCTCTTTTGAATTATACAGATAAAGGGTTGTGTTCTGGGGAGGTCTGGAAAATATGGGGTGTGATGGGGGGAGGAGAAAAACCCCTGAGCAAACCATTACTGGCAGTTATAGATGCAAAAGCAATATGGAATCAATGTGTTTTGGTTGAAGAATCCCCTGTGTGTTTCTTAGGGCGGGCTTTGTTACCAGCACTTGCTGTAGAGACATGGGCAAGTGCCAGCGGTATGGATTTGGTAATTATGGGTGTTTCAGAAGTCGGTGCATCAGAAGTGCAAGTTCCGGTGGCAGATGTTCCTCTTGAACTAGGTGTTCAAGCACTCCTCCACTGCTGTGCCTGCTAAACTGTGGAGTGGGAAAGGAACAGGCGTGGGCTTGCTTTTATCTGCAGAGCCTGTATCCATAACAACTCTCCAAGGCCCCATCCAGCTGTAAAACAATATGCTATCCCGCATGAGGCAGAAAATTGTTCCAAAGCAGATGGATACCTATGTAGAACAGGGGATTCTGAAGCCCTGCATTTCTCCTTTCAATACACCCATTTTACCGGTACATAAACATCGCCTGGACAGTGATGGCGATCCTGAGTATCGATTTGTACAGGATGTACATGCTATTAATCACTATGTTGTCGGTTTTAACTCCAATTCCTGTATGGGCTAAGGGGTCTACAGTAATAGATTTAAGTTCTGCTTTCTTTAGTATACCTGCAGGAGAAGAGAGTCAACTTTTGTTTGCATTTACCTGGAAAGGACAACAACTGACCTGGACACGACTTGCACAAGGATTCACTGGCTCACCAGTGAATTTTTACTCGGTTGCTGCGGAAAGGTTTACATAACATTGTTTTATCCTGTGATTCCGTGTTAATACAGTATGTAGACGATTTATTGCTTGCTAGGAGAACAAAAAATGCTTGTACTTCACATACAATAATTTTGTGTACAGCCTTAGCTGAAAAGGGACATCGTGCATCCCCACCTAAGCGCCAGTTCTGTCAAGAAAGAGTAAAATATTTAGGATTGATTCTAACGGAAGGAAAACGATCTCTCCATCCTGAACGCATTAAAGCAATTGAAGCTCTACCTTGACCTGTGACGAAAAAGCAGATTAGAGGTTGTTTTTAGGGGCAGTAGGCTTCTGTAGACCATGGATTCCCGGGTTGGGGGACTTAGTAAACCCATTAGTGGGAGCAACTGAACAGGAAGCAGTAGAACCTATAAAGTGGACAGTCAGAGAGATTTGGCATTTAACAAAATTAAGGAGGCATTAGGTAAATCCCTGGCTTTAGGGCTCCCCCATTATAAAAAACCTTTCCAGCTGTACATTCATGAACAACAAGGGGTTGCCAGTGGAGTGCTGACTCAAATGCCAGGTCCTCAACCCAGAGCAGTCGCGTATTATGCAGTACAATTGTATGCTGTCCTTCTGGGGACTCCTGGATGTATGTGTGCGGGGGCTGCTGCAGGAATCATTGTTGGGAAATGTCGAACCATAGTTCTGGGACTATAGCAGATTGGTGTAAGTTGCAACATCCGTTGCAGTCATCTGTGATGGCATTAGGGAAAAGACAATGGCTAATATCAGACGTGTTACCTCGGTGGGAGGAGATGAATGAGCAAGACCCACCGATTAATAGTAGACCCTTTAGGGGTACGTCAAGGAAATACAAGGCCTTAGTTGCATTCAAGCCCAACTTTGGCTACAAACAGTAGCTGCATCCCTCACAAGGGAAGGAGAGAATGGTATACTTCCCGCAGAAAGCCGAAACTTGATATGGGAAAAGAGTACCATATCTGAAGGGAAATATCCAGCTTGGTGGCAAATGCTTAATTTGCCATTCGATAAGGAGCAAAAAGTGATAACTGCTCTCGTTCTCACTATTCAAGCAGCACAGGTCTCTACAATCTAGCCTATTGTGCCTCTAGGCTGGATCCATGGGGATGTTGCATTACATCCTTTGGAAAACAGGGGATGGGCACAGCACATTCGTGATAAGTGGAACACTATAGATTTAGCCTCCTGGATGGGTTGGGATCAATTAGGATTTGTACGTGAAGGTAATGCCCTACAAACTCAAGACATTTGTTTAGCCACGGAACACAGTGTTTGTCATGTTGGGGTGCAGACCCAAAGTGCAAATGAGAAGGTAACTTTGGTCTCTCCTGGGAAGGGTTGTCTATGTTTGTGGAGTCAGGGCAGCACTGTTATAATTGATGGTGCAATGTTGTATCACAATAATAGTTTAAATTTGTGCATGTGTAACTGTACAATGGTAAAGGGATGTGGCTACAATTATACAAGCCCCGTAACAACTCACCAGTTACTCCAGGGAAATTATTCATGGATTCAAGAATTATCACCAGTACCGATTGGAATGCATCTCAGGTTAGTGAAGGAATTATTACACCATGAGCAGTTGCGGACGTTTCTCCAGAAGGTCAAAGAAACAGGGAAAAGTACCCTGATGACTGCAGAGCATGATACACAACAGAGTCAAGCGATACTTGAAAGAACCAAAAAAAAGTCACAGAGCATAAATGGTGGGAAACTTTAGGTGGTCTCCCACCACTTCTGGCTTGTATAATTGTTTGCTGCATGCTGTAGTGATTCTGTTCTGTCTGATCATTGTGTGCTTTGTGCTCCCCTTGGGATTGTATATAAAATTGTGAAGGCTGGCTGCTCGTCTTGAAAAATGGCTATATTACAAAGACAAACAGCCAGAAAAACAACGGGGGGATTTGTAAGAAAACTACTGTTAATTCCATTGGCCTAACCTTGATTAACTTAGCATCAGTGCCTAAAGTAGATGAAGCCTGCAGGCCTCAAGGCTGAACTGTCCTTGAACTCCAGAAACATTGCGAAGGATGTGACCTTGCCAGTGCTGTAACTGCCAAACCAGTTAAAACTAGCTGACAAAGATACAAAACTAGCTCATGAGGCTACAAAGTAGACTGCAGGAGACAAGATGGGATGCACGTGGGTTGGGCTTGACCTTGGAGGAGATAAGGGCCTGGGAGAAACAAGGACATGGCATCCATCCTCAGTTACACCAAAGCGGCATGGCTCCAGTGTGCACATCAGCAGATGACCGAGTGCTCAGCCCACAGCACTGCTCCTTGGGGTGGGTAACAATAGGCCCATTGACAGGTCGTTCTGTGGGGAATGGCTCCACAGCACCTAGATGTTTACAGTGTGGATCTGTGGTGTGGCTTCTCTTTTGCATGGCCTTGTCAATCATGGGCTGGTTAGAGGGTGTGCCCCTAGGCTTCAGCAACCCCACAGGTGGGGGCTCTGGCCCTAGTGCACTCAGGGTTCCTTCACTCTTGGGGAGCACCCCAGAGCAAACCTCTCTTCTAGCGGCTGCACCACCCGGAGTCCCACGCTTGCCTGGGTGGCGCCTGTCAGGATCACAGATGTGATGGGATAGCTCACACCCAAGGGAACCCGGCAAGGATGGGATTTAGGCTCTTTCAGAAAACAAAACCAGAAGTCAAGAGGAACATGCCGTAGCTCAATTTGTTTCATCAAAAGTTGAAACTACAAACTGACAACAGCAAGATGGTGGTGAGGTGGCCAAGAGGTTACAGGGATGCACTGCTAATCTATTCTGCACCATGCACACAGCCTCCAACCCCACCCTCCTCAAAGACACTCCTGTTTCTGGCTCAAGACCAACCTGGAAGGAGTGTGTTGGGGCAGTGACAGTCCTGCAGCTCCTGTCCCTACAGGCAAGCCTTTTCAAGCTCCTTCTCTAAGCTGGCAGCAGCTTCCTCTCCACCCTGCTCTCATTTGAGTTCAGTCACAACAAAAGCCCAACTTCCCTGGAGGTACATCTCTGGGGAGTCAGCTCTGGGACAGCAGATCTGCTGGTGGCTGGGACATGCATGTCGCTGTGGGATGTCCTTTCTGGACCATGTGGGATGGCCAGAGAAGCTGGAGAAGAGCATGGAGGATGCGCGGGTGTCCTGTTGCCGCTGAGCTGAGCTGAGCTGTGCCATCTCCTTCCCTGATGGGAAGGACAGAAGAGGGAAGAGTGTGTGTCAGTGCTGGGTGGTCGTGTCCGTACATCTCGTTACTGAACGGGGAGAAGGGAGGGTGCAGTGGCATGGGGCAGTGAAAGAGGCTGGCTGAGCCCCCTGCTCCAGCACCTGGGTGGCGACATGAGAGCTATTCAGACATCTGCCTGATGTGCAGACAGCTCTGCCAGAGACCCCCCCCCCACCATGGTAAGGTCAGTCCTTCATCCGCCCCGAGCACAACCTCGGGGGAGAGGACAGTGCTCTCAGTCCAGGCTGCGCTCGAGTCTTGGCCTGACTTGTTGGCTGGAGACAGGCTGAGACTGGAGACAGAGTGGGATGTCCTGGGTCACAGTCGCAGCTGAGCTGCTGACGGGAGAGCAGGGTTCAGCAGCAGCAAGAGCTGGCAAGAGGGGCAAGAGGACCAAAACAACTTGGGGGGTTGCAGGAGCAGGCCTTCCCCTTCTGTGCAGGGACAGAGGGCTGCAAGGTGCTGCAGCTGGGCTGGCCAGGACAGTCTGGTGGGTGAGTAGGTTTGGTAAGGGAAGTGGGGAGGACTGAGACATTTGTGCTGTGAGCTGGTACAGAGGGAATAGGGAACACAAAAGCAAAGTCTGTTTGCAGTGTTCAGCACCATGCTCAGCACACACTGAAACACAGGAAGTTCCACCTGAACAGAAGGCAAAAGTTCTGGACTGTGAGGGTGACTGAGCACTGGCACAGGTTGCCCAGAGAGGCTGTGGAGTCTCCCTCCTTGGAGAGATTCAAAAGCCGTCTGGGTGGGGTGCTGGGCTGCAAGCTTTAGGGGAGCCTACTAGAGGAGGTGAGGCTCTTGGAGGCCCCAGGTGGGGCTGGCCAGGGACATAAAGGCCTGTTAGTGCCCTCAGGGCCCTGACAAACTCTGCCGTCATCTGGATCACAGCAACTCCATAGGTCATCAGCAACCAGGCAGCTGGGCAGGCATTGTGATGTCCTCAAGGGCATCAGAACATTGCCCCAGCCAAGGTGACAGATTTGGGGGAGAGAAGAGGGAGGACAGGAGAGAGGACATGGCTGGTGCCTTGACGGTGAGGTCACTCCTGTCTCAGCATTGTGATAAGGCAGCAGCAGGCAGGCAGCAGGGCAGCTGTTGGGAGGTCACCCAAGGCATATGAGAGCAGGCCCGGTCGGATCAAAGATCCCTGACCCCATCCTCCACCACTGCTGCTGGTCCTTCTCCTCCTAGAACCCTTTCCCTAAGCACAGAGGCCCAGAGACCTTTTGGGGAAGACTGAGGCAAAGGTGGCACACAGTAGCTCCGCCTCATTGCTTTGCTCTCATTAATTCAGCCACCCTATTCAGCAAGGTACCAGTATTTTCCAGTTCAGCCTACACACTTAGCAGAGGAAGCTCTTGTTGTCCTCGACGTCCCTCGCAAGCCTCAACTCCAGCTGAGCTTTGGCCTTCTTGACACCATCCCTACACACCCGGGGCTTGTTTCTGTATTCCTCTGCTGTAGCCTGTCCTTGCTTCCACCTCCTCTATGCTCCCTTTTTTGCACTGCAGTTCCATCATGAGTTCCCGGCTCAGCCAAGTCAGTCGCCTGATACCTCTGTTTGTTTGCCTGCATATCAAGGTGCAGCCTTCTTGTGCTTGGAGGGTGCCGTCCTTACACACCTGCCAGGTTTCTTAAGCTCCTTTGCCCTTCAGACCTGCTTCTACAGGACACCCCAATCAGTTCCCTGACAAGGGTGAAGTCTGCTCACATCAAGCCCACGCTCTGCACTCTGCTGCTCTCCTTCCTTGCTCCCCTCAGGCTCTTGAACTCCATTATTTCATGGGCGCTACAACCAAGGCAGCCACGCACTATCATGGCCACTCCCTACCGGTTTTCAGCTTCCATTGCTAGTCCTTGCGATCCACATTATTCCCTTCACACCCCCAAAAGCCAAGTGCTCTGTGCAACAAACCTGCACACGAGAGTTGAGGTCCGTTCCCATCTTGCAGCCAGGACTGGCAGCAGGAGAGGGAGGCCCTGGCTCCACCCCCTTCTGCCTCAGGAGGGCTACACCAGCTCTTCCCACCTCCCTGGAGTGTCCCCTTGTCACCAGGGGATGTGCTGCCAGGCAAGGGCTGACTCCACTCCTCTGACTGGCTCCTGCAAAGAGTAGGAGGGCCCTGAGACATCGTGACCACAGCTGCGGACAAATAGTTATGGCATGACCTTGGGAGAGAGCTGCCCTGGGAGCAGGCACTGACACTCAAGCCCCGACTGCTGAGCTCTTGTTTTGGGGCCCCTCTGGACAGTCACATGCTGCAAATGGCAGAGTTCACACCATGCCAAGGAAATAGCCACAGCCCCTTGGAGCTCTGGTTTAATGCACAGGAAGACAATTCTGTGAGGGCCGGGATGGCTGGCACTCACTGGTACCTCTGCTGTTGGCTCGGCAGGCGGCTCTTCTCTCCAGAGCTAAGGAGCAAGAAAGGAAGAGGCTCAGTGGAATGCACAGGCAGAAAGGCAGAGAAACACTGCCGGCTATTTCAGGCCATATATTTGTGGGTGTGCTTCTGATGGCATTTCCATACTCACTGGGATGTGATACAGGCCCCTGGCTCCACCCAAAGTCCTTGGAGCAGTTGGTCAGCCTGAGGCTGAGCCTGGTGGGGCCAAGACTGGGCGGGAAACCCGTTTCTTGGCTTCAGCATTCAGCATTCAGCATTCAGCATTCAGCATTCCGGGGGAGGTTTGAAAAGGGGCAGACAAACATGCCTTTGTGTTCAGTTGCTCAAGACTTCCATGTCCCACACTGTAATCCTATTTGGAGTGCCCAACAGCTGCCCCTTGGAGGGAAGGCATGTCTGAGGCATCCACCTCCAAGGGAGTGCTGGGCATTTGCTGGGGGCTGCAGAGAGGTGCATGGGATCAAGGTCTAAGCCAGGTCAATCCCAAGTCACAACAACTCCTATTCAAACCAGTGGCTCTGGCACTGGGATTCTGACACCTCGGTGGGTCACTACCCCTGCACGCTCCCAGGCTTTGCCTGGAGCTGCTACACACTTGCTCCGTCTGTTGTGCCCCCAGCCTCTCGGCTGCTCTTTTCTGCTCCTCGTCTATTCTCCTCGGGAGAATAAAACATTGATGGTCATGTCCTCATCTGGTGCCAGGCAGTACTGGAGGACATCCTGAAAAGAAGGCTTTTCTTCACGCAGCTTCCCAGCACTCTCCTCCTCTTTCCCAGCTGGGGCTAGGGATGAGCCCGACTGGACCCTTGACTGGGTTTCACTTCTCTGCTGAACCTGCAAGACAAGTCAAGGAAGGTTTTAGCCCCACTTCCAAGCACGCTCAGAGGCTCTCAACAGGCACCAAGAGAGCAGCCAGTGCCTGCAGGATCTCTGCTGTCACCAGACCCCTTGCTCTGGCCTGGCCTCAGGCACCCCATGAAGGCACGCTGCCACTGTAGCTACAGAACTGGCAGGGTCCCTGCAGCATACCCTAGCCATGTCACAGCCTGACCAGGTTTCACTGCTGCTTCCCACTGGCACTTCTCTCTCAAGCTGGGCTCTCTCAAGGCAACACAAACGAGGGAAGGGAATTGTGACTTGCAGAGCAGGACACCTGCCCTGCCTTCATCCCAGGCAAAGACTGGGGATGGGGGTTTAGCAGGGCTCGTTCTTCCTACAGGGCACAATTGTCTCACAACTGCCTCCTCTACACTGCTTGACTTGAGCCATCCAGTCAGCAATCTTAAGCTAATATTTGCAATACGAAGCCTCAACTCCCTTAAGCAAACACAGCCCACAACTTCGCACAGGGGCTCTTTTCAACCCATGAAGTGACCTCAACATGCTCTCAAGGGGAAACTGATGTGTCACCAGGGCATCACTGCAATTCCCCATTGGCCCCCCCTCTCCCACCAGGAGCTCACTCCTCACATCATGAATGAGTGGAAGGCATTGCCATTGGTAGAGCAGAACTCCAAAACGAAATCCTCCTACCGGGCTCAGTGGCTCAGAGCACACAGTCCACTCAAATGAGGGGAAGGAATTGCTGTTGGCTCAGCAGGAGCTAGGAATGCAGCCCTGCTGTGGCATTCAGCACGTCACACCAAACAAGCCTGAGCACCCCTGCTGACCTCAGGTTGCACCATCAGCATCAGTGCTCATGGCCTCCCTTGCTGCCTCCCCAACACCCAACAGCCCAGCAATGGGCCTTTCATACCACTGGCACTTCTCTTGGACCACGGAGCCCATTCCTGGGCGTCCTTGGCCTCTTATGGATGCTTCTGCAAAAGAGCTCCAGAGGAAATACGGCGGTCTTCTTCAAACATGCGCCTCTGTCTTCAGTTGCCTTGCTTGCTTTTCAGCCAAACCCACAGGAAAGGAAAATCTTCCTGGGCGTTCAGATTTTAGGAAAGGCAGGACTCCCCTGCCTCGCTCTTCGGCAGCAACAAGGCACCTCCAACCTGGCTCCCTGAGGAACCTGCAAGGCTCCGCTGCCCTGGAGCAGAGGAAAGGCTTTTTCTGTCGGAAGGTTTACAAAGTACCTGGCTCCTCTCTGCCCCTTCCTTTTCTCCCTTGCCTTTCAGGCCTGCCCTTTCTTTCTTCTCTTTTGGCTTAGCTGAGGAGTCCCACAGATCTCTTTGCCCCTGCACAACAGACAGAAAGCCTGCGTGCTGCAGGGCCACAGAAAAGACACAGCAAGGAGCACTACTGCCATCTGTTTCTTTCCAGTGGCGGAAGGTAATTTCTCTCTCTCTCCAGCCCTTTGTCTCGAGCCTTTCTCTCAGCGCTCTTAGGCCCTAAAGCTAGTACTGGCCAGACAGAAAATCCCTGCTTTCTTCTGACCAGGGAGCTAAATAACCACTCAGAGAAACAGAAGGTGGCCACCTTCCATCCCTGAAAGGCTCAGCAGGTACATTTCCACGAGGAACAGGGCCAAAGAGGGGCTTTTGATGTGATTCCGGAGAAGGCAGTAGTGACCAACGCCTAGAGAAAATAGAGCATAGCCTGCGCCTTTTAAAGCAAGCCCCTGAAAAGGTCAATCCAAGGTCTAATGAACACTTAGGAAGGAGGCTTCTATACCCGCTGCCCATAGAACTGCACTTTTCCACAAGCCCAGATGGCACAAGGAGGACCTCAGTCACTATCACATACCTGTCCTGCCCTCTCCTGGCTTTTACTGAGAGGGCTCACAGCTGGGAGTCTGGCTTCAGCACTTTGCTTCCTCTTGCCTTTCTCCACCTTCCTTGAGGAGCTCCCTCGGATGGCTGGCAGCACGCTGAAAACACACATCACGGGGAGGTGGTGTGAGGGTGTGAGCACAGGGGCAGTTTGCTCCCCAGCCTGCACTCACAAGCTGGGCACCTGCCACTGCAGCACAAGGCAGTTCTGCAGGGGAATGACGTGCGTTCAAATACATGTGTTCCCTTCCACAGAGACAGAGATCACCCCTGGCTGAAACAGCCTGGGCTGCCCAACATGCCCACAGAAATGCTCAGGATGCCCACATCCAGGCTCTCTCTGGATGCAGCCAGGACTTGTGGTGCCACGTCATGTGCAAGGACAGGCTCCGAGAGACACCAGTACGTCCCTTCCTGGCAATTGCATTTATCACTGCTCGGTGGTCCAAAATACTCTGTGGTTGGGGATGGAAAATGTAGTAGTATGGGGACTCAGTGTCAAGAATGGAGCAAGTGATCAGGGGAGGAAAGCACGCCTGCCATTTACCCATCCCTGCCACTCTCTTGGGCCTGCCACAAGACAACTTTTCAGATGAACGAAAAGGCTTAAAGGGAACCAAATCATTAACAGACCCTCCTGCTCTGTATCCTGGGTGGCGGGAGAACTGCAGTTTCACTTTGCCTTGCAAAGCAACGTCCTTTCCATTCAAAGAAAGAGCTCCTCCATGTTTAATCCCTTCTGACTTAGTACTCAGTGGCCATTGCAAACAGCCCAGAGAGTGGCACAGAGCTCAGACAAACACCTCCTCTGTCTAAAAGCCACTCCAAGAGCGTTCAGTCTTTCCCTCACCCTTGGAAAATGTCTGTGCATCCCCAACATTCTTGTCACCAAGAAAGAAAGGCTGCTGCTTACTTACATCTAAAGGGCATGAGAAAAGGGCCCTGGTCTCCCAGAAGCTACGTTTGCACTGAGTTGCCAAAAAGCCCGTACTCTGGAGGCAGAGTCAGGAGAACCATGAAGCGAACCCGGGGCTCTCCCAAGAACTTGCTGTGTGCTGGCCATCCAGCAAGGGAGCAGAGGTCATTGTGGCATGTGGTCAAAGGCCTTCAGAGTTACCACCAACACTGTCTCCAAAGGAAACGTCTCACTCAAACAACAAGAGTACAGGGTCACCCTCAGCCCTTTCTCCAAGTGCCTCACCTGCCAGGAGGAGCTTTGCCCTTGCCTGTGTCTCCCTTTCCTTTGTCCATGTTGAGAGCAGGAATTCTGGGTGGAGGAAGCTGCTCTCTGAAGAGCAGGTGGTTGGCAGGGAGATTTCCTGCAAGCAGGAGGCAAGAAAACACTTCAGGACAGCACTGTGGACTCCTTCTGAGCAGGAATGAGATGCAAATTGGCTCAAGCCTGTGGTAAAACTGTGAGGCCTCCAGCTGATTCCTTTGAAGCTTTGTTTTCTGGGGGGTCTTAGGCCCTTGGGAGTGCTGGCTCCTGTCCAACTTTCCGCTTGTACTGTGCAACAGCATTTTTCTTTTGGGCTATTCATTTCCTCATGCTCTGTCCCAGTCACATGATGCAAAAGGGGACTTGCTGGGATGCGCCAGTGACCAGAGTCCCTTGAGAGGTAATCATTGCACACGAGGGAACAGAACCTTGCATCTGCCCACTCCTCTCATACTGCCTACAAGTCCTCTGTTGACAGAGTCAACCCAAAGGCATTGTTTTGGGGATGATGATGAGAAATTAAGAAAGAAAGGTTACTCCTTGCTTTGAAAATGAAAGGAAGCCTTGGCACAGGCTCCTAGACTTGTTACCATCTACTCGGGGTGACTTTTCCCATCAGATGAAAACACATTGGTTCCCTGAGATGGGCCAGCTGTTCTCAGGACCCCCATGGAAATGGGGGCAAGTTTAACTCGGAGGTAGCCACTGCAGGTAGGAGTGCTGGGCTGCCCCAAGGTCTTGTTCCCTCCGGAGATTGCCCATATTGGGACAGCAGTGTCACCTCTAGTGCCTCATGCTACCTGAGGCCACCTGGGCACTGCCACCTGGGCTCCTACGCCCTACCAAGGAGCACAGGAGGAGGAGAAGGCACAAAGCCCTGCCACGAATCAGCTCTTCCACTACCTTGCTTGCCCCTGGAGTCAGCTTTTCTCCTCTCCTCTTCCCATGTGGGCTTCACAGGTGCCACGGGCTTCACGCGGGGTTTTCTAACTACACTCGCAAGCTTGTACCTGGACACAGGAAAAACACAGCAGCGGGAAGGGAGGGCAGCCCGCTTCCTTTGCACCTTGGGCAAAGAATGGGGACACAGTGGCACTGCGGAGCTACTGTGAAGTCCATCCTTTTCCAAAGCAGAAGATGCAGAATATGCCACATCCTGGAGGACTCCATCAGCAAGCTGAGTAACATCAGGAAGTCCTCCAGTGCCTGCAGGGGCATCAGCTTCCCCATCCTCCCTGGCAGAAAGCTCATTTTCACCTCCCTCCCCTGTGCTGCCATGGCAGACCATCTGCCATCTCCTGTGGCAGCCAGGGGCTCACAAGCAAACATACTCACTCTGGAAAGACAATGGCACGGCCACAAACGGTGAGAGAAGCAGCAGTTTTGGTGCCCGACAGGACTGAATCCCTCAGCTCTGGCATCTGCAAGGTGAGAGACACAGGGGAGATGATGCCAAGAAAACGAGGTCCGTGCTCACAAGGGCAGCACACTTTCCCATGGCTCAGAGAAGAACCTGCCTCTCAGAAATGCTGAAACAAAGCACTCGCTTCCTTACAGCAGCCCCTCAGTGCTACAGCAAAGCAACTGGAGGGAAATAAATGAGAAAGGGCAAGCACACGGTCAGGCTTTTTGCAAGGCTGACAATCCAGAGACTCAGCCCAGGGACCAGGTCTTGCCTCATGCCGAAGGCCATGGAGGCAAGCACAGGGGAAGGCATTTCACTAGCCAGGCTTCCTGGCTGCTGCAGTTTCCCTGCTGGCTTCAGTTGGAGCCTCCTGAGCTGAGAACAAAGGCGTCACACGTGCCGTTAACCCCACAGTCTCTCCTAGCATTCAAATGGCTGCCTCTGCACCCTGGAGGAATAGAGACACTCAGCCCTTCCTTTCCCTTTGCACAGCGGGGGACAACTGTGAGGGCCAAGCCTCTGGTGGGTGTTCAAGGAGCAGCTGAGGGCCCTGCTCTGGGACCCACTGCAACAGAGGCTGGAGAACAGCCTTGGCCCAGAGAACAGCCTCAAAAGACACCACGGACTAAGACAGAAGGAAGAGACAGAGCTGGGAAGCAGGGCTCGGCTACAGCACTGAACCATGGCTTTCTGGAAGGAGACAAATCTAAGGGGAAAACACACCACAGACCTGCCCTTTTCTTTGAATTTGTCCCTCACCACATTGGAATGGGATCCTGGGCAGGAAGGAGCTTTGCTTTGACCCAGGACAGAAATCCCCAAGGTCTTCTATGTCACCGAGTCCTCTGAATGCCAGAGAAGAACAGTGCAGGGAGCTGGCATTACTCTAGGCCACGACTATCCACCCGCCCAGAAAGGTCGTGGCAGGCCATCAGAAATCCACTCACTCGTCCTTTGCTAGGATTCCCAAAAGATTAGAAGCAGCAGTGGAGAAAGGGAAACCTTACCCGCAGGTAAGAGCTGCTGTCAGCTCTCCAGTCCCATTTAGCCTTTGCAGAAAGTCTCTGTAAAACCTCATTTTCACCTCTTTTCCTTGAATGACAAGCAGGCCAATGTCCTTCCACACAAAGGCAACATTCTTCCCGCTCTTGAGGCAGCGAGAGAAAAGACACGTGCTCTCTTCTATGCAAGACTCCACTGGTTTCCGAGGAACAGAGATGTGCGAGGCTATGCGAGCATACTTCAGGGGCTCAGCTTGCTTATGACCTAGGAAGCAACACAGCAAGAACACAGTGCCTAACAAAGCAGTTCAGCAGGCTACAACGGAGCATTGGCAGCTTTGAGGTCTTCCCGCAAGACACTGCTACAGAGCTGTCTTCTTTAACCCTGCTGGTAAAGCTCATGGGGGAAGCTGATGCCATCCCTCCCGAGAAGTTCAAAGCACTCTGCAACCGGATGTGCCAAGAGTACAGCAATGCTTTCTTCCCTACACAGGGAGAAAGAAAGGGCCCTAGCCATCTCCTATGAACAAGAGACATGATGGCAGAACAAGGAGAGGAGAAAGGAGGCCACTTCCCATGATGGGGGAGTGGGTGCCACCACGGTACTTGTGCCCGCACTCAGTGCCTTCCAGGTTGGGAGAGATTTAGCTGTGCCATGTCACAGGGATTCAAGGAAGAAGGAAAACCCACGTACTGCGTCGCTCCTCTTTAGATCCTTCCAGTCACCCGCAGCACCCTCAGCAGTGCACAGCAAACATCCCTGCTTTTGGGGTCAGAGGGCTCCTGCTGCCCCACAGGCATCCCCAATGTCCACTACAGCGGCAGTGCTGCTACCACTGACCAGCAATCACAGAACAGCTGCCCTCTCATGGCTTTGCATACACACTATTGTTCCCATCTCCGCTTCAGGGCTCTCTACAGCTGCCTGTGACCTAATTCTAAGGAGCAGGAGAATGGAAGAGCCACCATGAATGCCAGTATTTGCCTTTACAAGCTCCAGGGTGGCATAAACATGAACCAACGGTGTTAACTAAATCTGATGAGAAGCAGCAGCCCCAATACATGTGGCATGTAGCCAGCTGTTAAAGCAAGTCATGCGGAGAGCAAGTGTAATTGTACTCTGCATTAGGATGTCAGGAGTAGTCCAAAAAAAAAATCTGAAGCTGTTCTCAGGGCCTGGTGAAGGAATTCCAGATTTCTAACAGTCACTGCTGAACAGCACTTATGCACACCCCAAAGCTGTCCCAAGGGGAAGCCAAAGTTTCAGCCTGTCTTCTTTACCAGGAGCATAGGCGTTATCATCGGAGAGGCCCTGGACCTCCGCAATATTCTTTGACAGACGGAACAGGGGTCTGCGCACAGTCAGAAGACCACGCTTCCCACCACCAACATGTTGTTGATGTAACAACATCAAAGGTCCCAAGGCGAATAATTCGGACTCCCTGAAAACAAGAAGGAAGAGAAGAAGGAGGAGGCTCTTAGGTGGACAGGCTGGTGACTTGTCAGGGCATGGGGATGGTGCTCGGTGCCTTTCCCTACTCCTGGAAAGCTTTGGAGAAGCCTTGCAGAAGGTCTTGTGAAGACCTTTCCGGAGGTTTTCACCCCCCTCCTCTTCACCCTCTCAAAAATACAAGTAAAAGCAGAGAAGTCATCCCTTTAATACATAAGACCCAGAAGAAGGGCTTCCTGGCGAGGCCCAGGAGGGCAGACCCACCTGGTTCAGCATCAGCTGCCGTACAATGTAGTCAGACACACCTTCCCAGACAGCAAGGGTCTCTGGAAAAGAAGGGAAAGACACGTCATGCTCTGAGTGAGCCAGCTCACAACCATTCAGCACATGCCTAACCAAGGAGAGGCGGAGGGCAGGCATCATCAAACAGCACCCCCTCCCCAAACTAACCCCTTTCCTCACAGGGGTCATCAGGCTAGAACCTGTCCTGTGACCCCAGCCGAGGTCTGGACCTGAAACAGAGCCATTAGGGCATGGAGATCATGCTACCGGACATCCGCAGTGTGTCTCCCAGATCAATGCTTGCTCTGCCAGGCTGGAGGTACAAGGAAATCCAGTGGGAAGGACTAGAGGCAGTGGCTGGGCTCCTGGACAGAAAGCCCCACTGAGCTGAGGAAAAGTGCAAGGGTTCATTTCAAGCACGGCAGTTTGCTGCAGCCTCTCCAGAGCCCAGCAGGAGCTGCAGGACCCCTCAGCCTTCTTCACACAGCTCTCCTTTCCTGACAAATGCAGCTCTCACGCGGTGAGCCCCTCCCTAGGGATATTGGCAATGGATTTCCACCCCAGCGAGAGGATGCTGCTGTGCCCGTGGGAGTCCGGGGGCTCAGGGCATCCCCTAGAGGCTCCCCTGTGGGGCCAGCTTCCCCATACGGCATCCCTGCACACGCAGGCTCTGCACGGCCACCCAAGCAGCTCCACCTCCTTCCCACACCAGGATCTCAGGTGGGTGATCCCCACTGTGAGGCCAGCAGCGACCCTCGGGGCAGGGACTTCTGCCTGGGGTGCCCCAGGACAGCAGGGGCAGCATCAGGGCCAGGAGCCAGAAGTCCTGGTGCCCACACTGGCATCTGAGCCAAAAGGCACCGTCAGTCAGACCATCAGACCATCCAGCTTCCCCCTGGCCCCAGGGTTTCCACAGCCATGTTCAGAGTTAATGAGCTCTGCGACAGCTCCTGGGAAGGAGCTCCTGAAGTCTTTACCCTGGGTGGGAGTGTTGGCACCCTCCGCCCACGCCATGTCCCGTGGCCAGCGTCCCAGAGCTCCATCTTTGTCCTCCTCGCCCTGCGTCAACCTCACAGTAGGAGGTGACAAGAAAACAGCTCCTCTCCTCCTCCTTCTCCTCCACACTTCACCACAGCCCCACGCTGCCTTGGCCTCCCCGCCGCTGAGGCTCAGCGGCTCCTGGCAGCAGAGCGGTGCCGAGAGCAGCCCCAGCGTCTGGGCTCCCTCGGGCTCACCGGGTCATTCCCCTAGGCAGAGAGGGGCTGCGTGGGGCAGGGCTGCTCACAGCTCCCGTTCACCCCCAGAATGCTTCCCCAGAGCATTCTCAGGAGGAAGCTCAAGGCAGAGACAACACCAAAGGCAAGGAGCTTCCCTGAGTCTGTGCTTTCAGCTCCCTGCTGTTGGGCTGGGGGCAAGGGAAAAGGAGCTGCCAAGCCTGGGCAAGAGCCACAGACTCCCAAGGCCACGCAGAGACCAGCAGGTCTGCAAGGAAGCTCAGGAAGTGCCTTCCTGCACTCTCTGCCCACGCACAGCACCAGCAGCACCTCTGCTGGCCCCATCCGGCTCTCTCCCAGCTGCTCCACAGCACCTGCCAACATACAGATAGCCTTTGACGCTGCCCCACTGCCGGGGGGGTGTCCGTGGGGCAAAGCCAAGTGCATGGGGGGGTCTGCGATGGGGGCTGGGAGCCAACGCTCCCCTAGGTAGACGTCACCTGCAGACACTCGACTGTCTCTGTGGAGGGGTCCTGAGGGGCTGCGAGCGCCCTCCAGCTGGGCACAGCCCTCACCACGGGGATGGCGCTGAGGAACGGCCACTGCTGCGGGAGGGGCTGCCAGGAGAAGGGGCACAAATGCTGGGGGCTCCCACGGGCCAGAGATGGCCCAGGCCAGGCCAAGCCTTCCTCAGAAGCTGCTGGCATCACAGAGGAGAGTCTGGCCCCATCCTCTTGACACCCTCCCTTCACATACTTGTACGCATTGATGAGATCCCCTCTCGGTCTTCTCTCCTCCAAGCTCTGCAGGCCAGCTCTCGCAGCCTTTCTTCACAGGAGACATGCTCCAGGCAGCCCCTCATCCTCTTTGTAGCCCTCCGCTGGACTCTCTCCAGTAGCGCCATGTCTCTCTTGTCCTGCGGAGCCCAGAATTGGACACAGTACTCCAGGTGAGGCCTCACCAGGGCTGAGGAGAGGGCGAGGATCACCTCCCTCCACCTGCTGGCAACGCTCTCCCTAATGCACCCACCCCAGGATCCCATTGGCCTTCTTGGCCACAAGGGCACACTGCTGCCTCATGCTTCACTTGCTGTCCACCAGCACTCCCAGCTCCTTCTCTCCAGAGATCCTTTCCAGCAGGTCACCCCCCAACCTGTCCTGGGCCATGGAGTTCGTCCTCCCTAGGTGCAGGACCCTGCACTTGCCCTTGTTGAACTTCAGGAGGGTCCTCCCCACCCAGCTCTCCAACCTGTCCATGCCCCTCTGAATGGCAGCACAGCCTTCTGCTGTGTCACCACTAGCTACAGGCCTCCCACTAGACTCTGCTCCACTGACCACAACCCTCGGAGCTCGGCCATCCAGCCAGTTCTCAACCCACCTCCCTGGCCACTCGGCCAACCCACACTCCCTGAGTTTACCTAGGAGGAAGGGATGCGAGGCAGTGTCCAAGGCCTTGCTGAAGTCCAGGCAGACAACACCCACTGCTCTGCCCTCATCTCCCCAGCCAGTCATCCCCTCCGAGAAGGCCGTCAGGTTGGTCCAGCATGAGGTCCCTTTGGTGAGTCCACGCTGACTACTCCTGACCACCTCCTCGTCCCCCTCCACGCCAGCGCCCATGCTCTGCCATGGCCCCGCCCCTCCCCTCTCTGCCCCCCCACCCCTCCTCGCCCCCCCCACACTGCGCACGCGCACTGCCGCCCCCTGCCTGTCCCTCCTGCAGGTCCTGCCCCGGGAGGCCCCGCCCCCTCCGGAGCGAATGGGGGAGCGCGGGGTGGGCGGGGTGGGGGCGCTGGAGGCGTCACTTCCGGCGCGGGGGCGGGGCTGTGTGGGCGTGGCCGCCGGCCCTGGTGCCGCTGTGGAGGCCGGGGAGAAGCAGCGGAGCCAAAATGGTTGTTGCCGGCTGCTGCGCCGGGAGCCCCGAGCGCCGCCGCCGCCACCGCCGCCGCCGCCGCCTGTGGTGCGCTGGCGGTGCGGGAGCCGGCGGGGCGCCGGGGGCTGGGGCGGAGCGGGGAGCGCGGGGGCCCCGCTCTGGCCGGCGGCCCCGGGGCGGCGGGAGTTGTCCTCCGGGGGAGCCTGCGCGGGAGAGGGAGACGCTGCGGCCGGGAGCTGCTGCCGGCTGCCGTGGCCAGGGACGGGCAGGAAAGAGGGCTGTGCAAAGGGCAGGGCCTGAGCGCCTGCCTGCCTGTGCAGGGCTCTAGCGCCTGTTGGACAGCCTCCTTGTTGCGCTGCCCTTGCTAAGGAGGAAAGTCAAAGGTGGGGCACAAACGGGCTCTGCCCTCGCTAGACCGAGGAGAGGGATGCGAGCACCCCCTGGCGTGGAGAGCGTTTTCAGGAGGTTCTCCGGCCGGAGCCCGGGTTTCCTCTTGGTTTCCAATATTCCTCAGCACCAGTGTCCTTGTTCCTTTCTCCCAGGCCCTTGGTTAAACCTCCGGTGTCAAGACCGAGCGTAACCCTCTCCGGGAGGTGTGCATTGCTGTGGGGGGAGCTAAGCATAGATGGATTTTTCCTTGCTTCTGCCTTGCGTCCATGCATTTTCGCGGGCTCTGGCTGCTGTAGAAAGTCCAGTTTTCCCCTTTCCTTCCCCAAATAGTGAAGAGAAAATGGATATTCCTGTGTCATCAAGGTACTTCTCATCCCCCAAGCGTTTGACAAAGGGCCGAACGAGGCTCTCACGGACGGTGAGCGCTCTCCAAAAACTGGAGCAGGGCGTGCTTCTGTTCAAGAGCGGGTGTTGTTCCCACAGCCAGGTACTGAAACTCTATTTCTCCCTGCAGGTCACCTGGAGGCGGTTGAATTGTACTTAGCCTCTGCTGGACGGCTGATGCTGGCAAGCAGTGCCTGGAGGCAGCTCGACTGAAACTTGTGTTGTGCTAAAGGTTCAACTGGAGGACACAGCAATGTGTTGCCTGCTTGAGTTTGGCCTTCTGAAAAAAACAGAATACGCAGAATGAGAAGATGTTTTTATGGGAGAAGATTTTTTGTCCAGGGGTGATAGTACAGGCTGGCTTTGGGAGCAAAAGCGTGGAGAAGAAGGGATTTTTGGTGAAGAAAGCCTGACGAAGCCTTCCAGTGTTTCCTTGTCGTTTTGAAAGCAGCTAGAAGAGACCTGAGAAAGCGCTTTCAGTCTGTGCTGCTGTAGCAGAACTCTTTGCAAGACTCCAGCTTTGTTTCAGCTGGCAAAATGTTTCAGCTGACTGTTGCCTTCTGCCTAGTGCGGAAGTGTGCAGCTGAGACTTGTGGAAAGACCTGGTTCCTGAGCCCTGCTTTAGCAGCAGGTGATTAAAGTGGGAGGCTGTGAGTTGCTTTTCTGTCTTTTATTGTGTGTGCTACGTGGACTTTTCTTTTCCTGGAGCTTGCAGTAGGGAGTGAGGTACATGTTTGCTTCTGAGGGTAGATGGCTTAGTACTCTTTAGGCTGTTGCTTTCCTTGAGGAGGAGGCAAGCTTGGCGTCTAGGTGGGGGTACTTTCTTGCCAGTAAAGCCCCCAGCCGTTGGGTGCTAGAAGGGAGTGTTACTGGAAGGCATGTGAGAAAGAGGCCAGAGATGGTGTGGTGGGCGAAGTAGCTGTGTGTGAGCGGTGTGTTGCCCGGGCGAGGTGTGGGGGGTGTTGCTGAGCTGCTGCAGCGGTGGCAGTAGCTGCGCTGGAGGGATCTTCCTGTGTTTCTGTCAGAGGTGATGGGTGAGGTGCTTGGAGGGGAGGACTTTGGGACGCGAAAGGTAACGTTGGGAGTGTGGGCCCTGTGCAGGGAAGTCAGTGTCTGAGAGGCTGCTCTGTGGCTGCCCAAGGCTGTTCTGCCTGTTCTTTCCTCAGCATCGAGGCACGTGTGGAGGAGCCTGGCCAGCCTTGAGCAAGGAAGAGAAAACCCAGAGTTCCACCTTATTCAGGTAATGAATAAGGCGCACCTTATTGTTCTGAGGTGTCACGTACCTTGGAAAACTCTGGTTCTTCTACTGAAGCGTTGTTACTGAAGTTGTGAGGGTTTTCATGCATTCTTTTCTCTTTGGGAGTGTCTGTGTGTCCAGGGGCCTGAGGAGGTATGGTGGGGGCTAGCCCCAGGCAGGACACTGTGTGTGCTGAGTGAATAGGCACTATTTCTCCTGCCAGCAGTAGAGATGCCCAAGCCAGTAGACTCCAGGCATTGTTTTCTGGTTGTGTGCCTCTACCCATGGGCAGCAGCGAGAGCATTTCAGCTGGCAGGCTCAAATCTTTTGGTCGAGGAAGTCTAAATCAGCCAGAGCATTTCTGCTATGTTATGCAGAGAACTGACTTTATCCCCACACAAAGGGGGCCAGAGGGTGACCTTTGTGTTCGATAAGTAGCCATAGGCATTAGCTAGACGTGTCACTTGAATTTGGATTTCAGTTCATTGCTGCATCACTCTGCTAAATCAAAAGTCCCGTGTAACATCAAATGTCTTCAAAATAAGCTTTTCTCTTCAACATGACACTCTCCGTATGTGTGGAATATCTGAAAGAACCTGGTCAGTGAGTACTGGACTCTGACGTAAAGGAGCAGCAAGACTCAGGGCACTGCCTGCAGGCGCCAGGATGAGATGAGCAACTCCAAAGTGAAAGACAGTTGGGAATCAGAGGATAGCTGAGAGCTGCCAGTGGGGAGGAATCTTGAGAGCCCTTGACACAGTCGGTCTGTGGCTGCAGGGCACTGCTGCGCTGGTTCCCGGAGGGTTCTTCTAAAGGCAGCACCTTGCACAGCTGAGAGGGGCTGTCAGGGTGGCTCTCGGAGCTTCTCCTGTGTGGAGCAGGAGGTGCTTTAGATCAGGGATGCCCAGCCACACCGTCTCAGGGACAGGGCACGACGGTTACCTTCTGCCGGGGATGGTGCAGGGGTGTGAAGCCAGGGAGTGCGCCCAGGTCTGCACGGGCTGTAATTCAGAGCAGTGTGCCTGCATGCCAGGGTGCTGTGTGCATCAGGACCATGCCTTGCAGGTGGGCAAGGAGCCCTCAGGCTCTTGCCACGCTGTGGGAGAGGCGCTAGCCTCTCAGAGGACTGGGAGGAGGAGGCACAGATCCCTTGCAAAGTGAAGGTGCTGCTGACATGTGCCTGGGGCCAGGGCCATGGAACCTGCTAGGCCCTCTCCCAGCTGCTGGGAAGGCACTACAGAAGCAGACAAATCCCGGGGAAAAAACCTTCCGCATGTTCCTGGGAGTCAATGGAAGGGTCACTTCTGTTTGAGAACATGAGAGGGCAGCAGCAGGGAGGTGGCTGGGGTTTGTGCTTGTGAGAGGACTTCTGCCTGAGTAGCGGACAGGCCAGCAGCAGGAGCAGCATCAGCTAAGCCGCTGTGAGGTCCCTTCAGTCTGAGCAGCTGATCAGCAGGGAGAGGGCTGGGAAATTGCTTGTGGGGACACTTCTGTCTCTGTAGATGAGAGGCCAGAAATGCGCTGGCCTTGCAGGGCTGTTCCCTGCTGGGCTGGGGCACTCCGGGGAGGCCTGAGCCGCCCCCAGGTGGTGCTGGGCAGGGGGCTTGTGTGGGCTCCCACTGCCATGGATCCAGCAGGCTGCCTGGAGTCCACTGAGTAGACTCAGCACTGAGTTCACGCAAGCAGGGGTTTGGTTGGTTTGGTTGGGATTGTCTTTCCACACTGAAATAGAGACTGCTGTTACACTTAAAAACAAGATTTATCAGCTCATTCCGATGAACCGCACACCACACGCAGCCTTGACAACACAGCTCATGCAGTTGGGTGGTGACTCTGTTCACTTGTGTGGGGACAAGTGCTCTGTCATTCTATATATATATATATATATATATAAAATATATATATAGATATGTATATACACACATACACATGTATATATATGTTTGTACATAGACATATATAGACACTATATGTATGGTGTCTAGGAACTACAGAAGGCATTCCTGATGATCAGCTGTTTTTATTCTTAGGAGAATAGGGCTTTTCACCATTGCAGAAATAGCCTCAGGCAAGTCAGGGGATTCAGGGGTGCTTTGTGCAGACTGTTTGTAGAGTCTCCTTAGTTGGGCGGTAGGATGGAGTTTTAAGCAAATAGCATGTTGCCATTAAATCGAAAAATGCAAGATAAGGCATTCCAGCCCTAATTTAGAAGCTGTACTAGTGCAAGTGAGGCATGTGGACTATTCAGGGGAGTAAACTCATCTCTCTTGTCTTTCCGACAGGATAAACCATATCATAACAGAGGATGCACTGCATAGTGATGAAGAATCACCTTCAGGGTTTGAAGATGAGTTATCTCATCAGATGCCCGGTAGACGAAACAGGTAAATGTCTGGGTCCTTTGGATTCCAACTCTTGAGAGTGCTGGGTCTTTGTAAACAGTCCTTGCTGTTGTCAGCGTGAGGAGATGTAGAGGAGGGAGTAAAGACAAGTTTGTCAGGGAGGGAGGGTTATCTCAATACATGCACGAAGTAAGCGCAAAGATAAATCTAGGTACAGGAAAGTACATTGCTATTGTGGATCAAATGGAAGGACCCAGCTGCCTTTTCCTGCACATAAAAGATCCAGAGACTATTGGGAGCCGTTGATTTAATCCAGGGTATTGCTTCAGTAACTCAAGCCCAAAGAAATGTGCTGTCTATCCTTTTAGATAAAAAACCTATACAGATTTGTGTAGCCCTCTTTGCCCTTCCCACTTCCAGCATTGTTAAAACAGCAGTGAATTATGTAGTGGGAATAACATTGCACAATTGCATGTGTTTCGATCCCCTCCTTTTTTCCCTAAAAAGGCTACTCTGCTCCCGGCATCACGAAAATGAGTGTCTGGGTGGTGAAGAAATCCCGGCGGGTGCGTGCTGAGGGAGAAAGTTGTACTTCTCCCCCGGATCAGTCACCTGAGCCCTAGTCCCTGCATGCATTTGGCTGGCCAGTGGCCATGCGTTATGTGAGAACCATCACTTGCCTAGACAACATAGTGGGGAACCAGCGGACATGGTGGGGCTTGGCAGGATTGCTTAGGGGAGGTGTGGTACGAGTCAGCCAGAAAATGGGCTGTGGTAGTCTTCCTGATCCCAGAAGAGCTTATGACCTGCTGGAGGATGGAGACGATTAACAACAACAAAAGTGGCGGGGAAGGGGGAAAGAGAAGAAGAAAAGATTAACATCTCTGTCTTCCTTGCTAACTTTATTTGTAAACCTCTTTTTTTGCAATTGCTGTTGTTGAAATGCTGGTTGCCAGCCAGCATGGTTCAGGGCAGGGCTCTAAACAGCTGGAGAGCCAGGCTACAGGCCAAGGTCTCCTTTGGAGCCTGCAGCGAGACGTGCTTGGGAAAAGTTGGCAGTTCATACCCTGGGCCTGTCAGGTCTGCTTGTTAACACCACATCCCCACCACCTGTCGGGGCTCTGCTTGGGCCTTTGGAGGAGCTTGTTGGAAGTTGTGGAGGCTTTGTGGGGACCCCCGAGGAACTAGACAGTGCTTGCTGCTAGCAGGAAAGGAGAGCTAGGCAAGGACAACTGCAGGAGGCCTTAACTTCTCCTGGGAAGTTGTAGCTAGGTGTGGCTGCTGCTAACGAGCAGCACCTGGGTTGCCCCTGAGGAGAGGGAGTTGGGGCTTTTGATCCAGGTGGCACCACCTTGATTGGGTGGGTCAAGCACCCTGTGAGTCACTGCTAGGCAGAGGCCTCTAGAAGAGCCAGGCCTAGAGCACAGTGAACAGAGGCAGCAGTTTGTGCAGGAGGTGCTTTCCATTTCTGGTAGTGGTGTGTGCTTCCTCAGGTGTGGTCATGACATGCTGCAGAGCACCTTCCCCAGTGGCTGCTGGAGGTGCTGCATCACCTGTGTCTGAAGCTTCATCCCAGACAGACCCTCTGAGAGCAGATGCAGCTGTAGAGGTGTCAGGCTGCAGGGAGTGCCTAGGGCCTCTCTGTGAGGCCTGGGCTGACAGTCAGCTCTCCTGCAGAAGGTGTGCTGTGGCTGATCAGTTGTATTGGCAGGTAAAGGAGTCAGTCAGGGAGGAAGTCAGTAGGCTGCGTAGCATCCAAGAAGATGAGTAAGAGATGGACAGGGTATTCTCGGAGGCTGTGCAGCTCCAGGAGTCCCCACCCCGCACTGCAATGGAGTTGCTGGAGGGCTCTGCACCGTGTGAAACAGTACATCATAACACTGTTGAAGAAGGCTGGAAAGTGGTCACTTCTTGTAGCAGGAGAAAGGCTCTTGCTCCCCCTCAAGACTTGCCTTTGAGGAACAAGTTTCGTGCCCTGCAGGCTGAGGAGGAGCTGGGCATGACTTCAAGGGAAGCTCCTGGCCTGACAGACCCCGTGCCATGTGGGAACACCTGGAAGAAGCGGCGAGTAATTGTTGTGGGTGACTCCCTGCTGCAGGGGACAGAGGCACCTATCTGCCGACCAGACCTCTTGTCTAGAGAGGTTTGCTGCCTGCCAGGGGCTCGAATAAGAGATGTCATGGAAAGACTGCCAAGGATCTTCTTACACCTCTCCTGAGAAGCCTGCATGCTCGATTGGCTCTTTGAAATGCCTGTACACCGATGCAGGCAGCAAGGGGAATAAGCAGGAAGCATTAGAGCTCTTGTGGGGTTGCAGGGCCATGGTCTCGTTGCAGTTACAGAAACATGGTGGGATAGCTCACATGACTGGAATGCTGTCATGGATGGCTCTGTGCTTTTTCGGAAAGACAGGCCAGGAAGGCGAGGTGGTGGAGTTGGTCTTCATGTGAGGGAGCAACTAGAATGTGTGGAGCTCTGCCTGGGGGTGGCTGAAGAGCAAGTTGAGAGCGTATGGGTGAGGATTAAAGGGCAGGCTAGCATGGGTGACACGGTGGTGGGGGTTTACTGCAGGCCACCTGATCAGGAAGAGGAAGTTGATGAGGCCTTCTAGAGAGAGCTGGAAGTAGCCTCACGCTCACAGGCCCTGGTTCTCCTGGGAGGCTTCAACCACCCTGACATCTGCCAGGAAGAGAGCACAGCTAGGCACAAACAGTCGAGGAGGTTCCTGCAGAGCATTGAGGATAACTTCTTGACCCAGGTGGTAGAGACGCCAACAAGGAGAGGTGTGCTGCTAGACCTTGTCAAAGACAAAGAAAGTCTGGTTGGAAATGTGAAGGTTGGGGGCAGCCTTGGCTGCAGTGCCCAGGAGATGGTGGAGTTCAGGATGCTGTGAGGAGGGAGCAGGGCAATAAGTAAGACCACAACGCTGGACTTGAGGAGAGCTAACTTTGGCCTCTTGAGGGACCTACTTGGAGGACTCTCATGGGGTAGGGCCCTAGAAGGAAGGTGGGTCCAGGAGAGCTGGTTAATAGTCAAGTATCACTTCCTCCAGGCTCAAGAGCAGTGCATGCCTCTGAGTAAGAAGTCCAGCAAAGGGGGCAGGAGAGCTGCCTGGCTGAGCAAGGAACTCCTGGCAAAACTCCCAACAGAAGAAGGCAGTCTACAGAATGTGGCAAAGGGGACAGGCCACTTGGGAGGAATATAGGGATACAGAGAAGGCAGAGTTGCTGAATGCCTTCTTTGCTTCAGTCTTTACTGCTAAGGCCAGCCCTGGGGAATTCCAGACCCTGGGGACAGGAGAGGAAGTCTGGAGAAAGGAAGACTCTCCCTTGGTCGAGGAGGATCGGGTTAGAGATCATTTGTGCAAACCTGACATCCACGGGCCCCGATGGGATGCAGCCATGAAGGCTGAGGGAGCTGGCAGATGTTATTACTAGGCCGCTCTCCATCATCTTGGAAAGGTCCTGGAGATCAGGAGAGGTGCCTGAGGACTGGAAGAAAGCCAGTGTCACCCCAGGCTTCCAAAAGGGCAAGAAGGAGGAGGCAGGAAACTACAGGCCTGTCAGCCTGCCCTCCATCCCTGGAAAGGTGATGGAACAGCTCCTCCTGGAGGTCATCACTAAGCATGTGGAGGACAAGAAGGTGATCAGGAGTAGTCAGCATGGACTCACCAAAGGGAAATCATGCTGGACCAATCTGATAGCCTTCTCGGAGGGGATGACTGGCTGGGGAGATGAGGGCAGAGCAGTGGGTGTTGTCTGCCCGGACTTCAGCAAGGCCTTGGACACTGCCTCGCATCCCTTCCTCCTAGGTAAACTCAGGGAGTGTGGGTTGGCTGAGTGGCCAGGGAGGTGGGTTGAGAACTGGCTGGATGGCCGAGCTCCGAGGGTTGTGGTCAGTGGAGCAGAGTCTAGTGGGAGGCCTGTAGCTAGCGGTGTCCCCCAGGGTCAGTACTGGGTCCGGTCTTGTTCAACGTATTCATCGATGACCTGGATGAAGGGACAGAGTGCACTCTTAGGAAGTTTGCTGATGAGACTGAAGTGAGAGGAGTGGCTGACACAGCAGAAGGCTGTGCTGCCATTCAGCAGGATGTGGACAGGCTGGAGAGCTGGGTGGAGAGGACCCTCCTGAAGTTCAACAAGGGCAAGTGCAGGGTCCTGCACCTAGGGAGGACGAACTCCATGGCCCAGGACAGGTTGGGGGGTGACCTGCTGGAAAGGATCTCTGGAGAGAAGGAGCTGGGAGTGCTGGTGGACAGCAAGTGAAGCATGAGGCAGCAGTGTGCCCTTGTGGCCAAGAAGGCCAATGGGATCCTGGGGTGGGTGCATTAGGGAGAGCGTTGCCAGCAGGTGGAGGGAGGTGATCCTCGCCCTCTCCTCAGCCCTGGTGAGGCCTCACCTGGAGTACTGTGTCCAATTCTGGGCTCCGCAGGACAAGAGAGACATGGCGCTACTGGAGAGAGTCCAGCGGAGGGCTACAAAGAGGATGAGGGGCTGCCTGGAGCATGTCTCCTGTGAAGAAAGGCTGCGAGAGCTGGCCTGCAGAGCTTGGAGGAGAGAAGACCGAGAGGGGATCTCATCAATGCGTACAAGTATGTGAAGGGAGGGTGTCAAGAGGACGGGGCCAGACTCTTCACTGTGGTGCCCAGCAACAGGACAAGAGGCAATGGGCACAAACTGAACCACAGGAAGTTCCATCTGAACAGGAGGAAAAACTTCTTGATGGGGAAGGGTGACGGAGCACTGGCACAGGTTGCCCAGAGAGGCTGTGGGAGCACTGGCACAGGTTGCCCAGAGAGGCTGTGCAGTCTCCTTCCCTGGAGATATTCAAAACCCTCCTGGATGCGATCCTGGGCCATGGGCTCTAGAGGACCCTGCTTGAGCAGGGGGGTTGCACTGGATGATCTCCCGAGGTCCCTTCCAACCTTGGCCATTCGGTGATTCTGTGATTCTTTACTCTCATAGGATTAATTGACTCCGGTGAGGAAGGTGGGATTGGTGGTTAAGGAGGTGGCCTGGTTTTAATGTGCTGCCTGTTATTTCTGCCTTAATATCCACGTTTTCTTTTGGAGTGAATGACCTCAAGTAAGGATGTTGCGCATGACCGTATTTTCTGCTCCAAATTGAAAGTCAGGATGTTGCTGGCAGCTCAGGGAGCTGGAAGATGCTGCTCATAAACCTCTCTGCATGGCAAGAACTCCTGCTGACCTTAGTGGGATTCAGACCGTGGGTTTCATTGCCTCGGAAGACTCTGTAGCTCCCAGGAGATGGCTCTGCATCAGCCTGACTGCAGGTCATGCACTTTTTCTGGCCTCCTTTTGTTATAATGGGGTAACGCAACCAAAGTTTCTTTGCGGCAAGAAAGGTGTTTCTTTTCTTTCATTTAACTTGAGGGGAACAGTTACAGTACACTTGTCGATTAATATGAACATTTCCTTTAGCTGGGTACGTTTACCAAACATAACCAGTCCGACAGCCTGTCATGCTGCACTGTAGGTGCTATAAAGCATTTCAACTCTCAGAAGCCTTCTCTGTCTACAGCCGTCTCTTTGTCTCAAGGAGCCGGATAAAGCACCAATAGGCTTAGTGATGTTTTGTTCCTTTTTACTTTTAGGCAGGCAATCTGTGCTGTTGTTTGGCAGCATCTGGACCTTTAGGAGAAGCACCTGAGAGCTGTGAAAGTGCGGACAGACCTGTTAGGTGGCTGGATGCTCCTCTGTCACATAAGAGGATTATCTCTAGTTGCCTGGTGTGAGGGCTGCCTCTGTGGTCATCTCCCAAGAATGTCTAGTTACTGCTAGCACTTTCCACCTGGGGACCAGGACTGTGTGAGTCTTGAGGATGTGATCAGATGCAGAGAGAAATGCATCCCGTGAAAGAGTGCTTGCTGCTTTGTTCATGAGGTAGAGGCTGGTCTGCTTATGTGCTTGAGGTATCATGTGGAGGCAATGGCTTGTGGTCTGCCCGAGCAAGGAACGTGGTCCAAAGGAGCCTCTGGAAAGGAGAGAGCAGGCTGTGAGCTGGGGAGCTGTTCAGAGAGCTTGAAGGCTGGTCACCTCCTCTAAAATTAACTTTGAAACTGTGATTCATAGCCAGGCTTCTTTGACAGGGCCTGCCCTCACCTTGTCTGACTGCGTTGTGCTGCTTGTGCTCCAGGCTGACTTGGGCACAAGCCCACCCTGAACTGAAAACTCGGCAGTCCCGGGGGTGTAGCAGTGCACCCAGGCTCACCCCCCTTGCTGAAGGGCTCGGCTTCTTTTCTCAAGCACACCCCGAGCCGCTGTGAGGCTCCTGAGGAGTGACCTTGCATCTCAGGAGCTCTGAAGTCAGGCAGAGGTTAAGGTCTGCTTCTGTTTGTGCAGCTAGGTCTTGAATGTAATCAAAGCAGAAATTGTACTTTCGTGTTAAGCAACGGGTTTGTCTTGGTAGGTGTGTTCTGACACTTAGTGCTGTGTGGTTGCTGCACAGTTTTCAGCTGACATCCTGTTTACATGTGCTCCCGTGTGTTAGTTTGCAGAGATCCATAGTTATGAGCTCCACAGCAGCCTCTTCTACATGCCTCAAGGTTCTCATACCAACTTCCTTGTCACCAGCATCTGGGAAGGCCAGAGGACAGCACCAACTGTCACTTATACTCCCCATGCCCACGTAGGCTGGGAGGATATGGGAGTCTCATTGAAAGCTCCGCTTACAACATTATTGCAGAGCAGTGCAGCACAGGCACCAGTTGTGTTGCTTGCAACTCCAGGCGTATGGCTCCGTAGATACTATTGAGTTTCGTTTCATTTGCCTTTCCCACTTTCATTTTCATTTCTGTGCCCTTGAAGCACCTGGGTGCTGTGCTGTCCCAAGCAACCGGATGCTGTGGTCACTAGGGCACCCTACCGGCATCTCGTACAGTTTGCTTAGGCAGAAAACAATCCTGACAACTTGTGTCTAAACTGTTTTCTGAGTCAAGAGATTGCCTTGGAGCCAGCCTTGCCCACGTTCCCCCACACAGAGGCTTATTAGGCAGATCTACAAATTTCCCTAGGAGAATCACTCCAGGGACTTTGAGGTGGCTATTTATAGCCTGACTTCAGTGTATGCAGGCGTGTCACGTAGAAGGCAGTCAGGATGGGTGCACTAAAAGCCTGCCTGCCGACAGTTTGCCACTGCCAAGTGTAGTGGTTACAGTTTTCAGAAGAGAAATCGATTGAGCGTTTCCATGCCTTGACTACAGTGTCAGCTCTTTCTTCATAAAGGCCAAAGCTTTACAGATTAGGAAGCTAAATTCCATCTTGTGTTTCAGTGACTTTAGGAAGACAGCTACCTTGATTTCTGTCAGCACGCTTCCGTCGACATACAGCCTTGACTTTCCAGCCTGCTGAGAGCTGGCATTAAAGGAAGGTGTTGACAAGATGAAACAAGTTACTCCCCAGCTGATGATGTTTTCCTGACTATGGAAGCAAAATTCCTGACTGGATACTGTTTCCATCCAATGCTTTGAAAGTGCATAACTTGGATACTGCTGGTAAACTCCTTCTAAGGCTGAATACTGAAATTCCAGTGTGTCAACAGTTCCTGGCATCAAAGCAGGTCCATCTTCTCACAGACGGCTCGAGTAGTTCAAGGCTAAGGCCCCAGGTCAGGGGTCAGTGCTGGCCCTGGAAACAGTCCTCCCTTTCGTCAGGATCGGAGAAGCCTTGTCGCTCTCTGATGTCCAGGAGCCAGGGTGCCAAGTTCCCGCCTTATTTTTTCAGAGAGGATGAGAAAAAAAACGGATTTGGGATATAATAGTTAACATTGGCCTCCTCAAAGAGTTCAAAGCCCTCCAGCCCAAGTAGCACTGCCTCAAACCCTGACACCTTTGAGCCTCTACCTGAAGCCTTTCTTGCAGCTCCTTCAAATAGCATGACTAATGCTGTCCTGCTATGTGAAACCTTGCAGCTTCTCCGCAAACTAGTGCTGCTCCCACGCAGTCCATCTGCCTCCTCCCATTTCCACTTCATGTCTTCAGCAGCTCACTAAACTCAGCCCACTAGTCAGTCCTCACCCATGTATCTGATCTATCTCCAGATGGACAGGCAGGAGGACTTGACAGGAAAGCCTGCCATTCCTTCCTAAAAGGATGTCAGTTCCTGGATTTGGTCTCCCCGCATTTTTCACAATAGCTGAAGAGAAAGTCTACAGCTGGCAGCAAGAAAAAGGTTTTCTGCATGGCCAGATAACCACTTAAATCTCAACTAGAAAAGCTAGCCTGCTGTTTTCTAGAAGAGAATTCCAAAGCAGCAAATCCTGTGAAGGTTTTTGTTTCATTGTTTTCAGCAATGTTTACGTTGTTGAAACCAAAGAACTTAAACCCGTAGTTCATCCTACTGTGGGTTGAGTTTTGCTGACCCAGGATGCATACAGCTAATCGTTAAATCTACAGATAGCACTCCCATCAAGGAAACAGCTGGTCTTTCAAGCAACAAATGACAAGTGACTTCCACTAGATAAACCTGGCCTGCTTAGAAACCGCTCAAGCTGGCATGTACAGAGAACACACAGACAACAGCCTCCCCAAACCCGCCTTTTTAAACCAGAAGACTGGTTTTAGGGAGTCTGCTCCCCTTTTTTATTACAGCAGACACTAAGCCTTCAAGCCTGACAAGGCATTGTTTATATTTGGAATCCACGTACATTTGGCATTTTATCCATTCTTAAGAAACTTCTTTTTTTCTACTCCTAGAAAAGCTCAGTCCTGACAGACGTTTTGCAAGCGCACAAATGTATTGATTCCTCAGGTCTCTTCTCCTGCAAACAGCTGAGTCAGCATTTGTAGTTCTAACACAGCCTCCATTGCCTTGGATGTCACACTTTGAATCTGTCACCAGACTTCCGGATAAAGCAATGGAAGAATGACCATTTCTCTTCTAAAAGCTGAAATTTGGTCAAAGAGACCACCCACACCATCAAAGTGTACCTCAAGATGAATTCCACACAAGCCATGTGTCAAAGAAAGGTAAAGAAACTCCATCATTGTCTCCATACGTTTTCTGCTATGGGGGCTTTCTTTCTGAATAACCTATTGTAAAGCAGGGGCACCGTGGGATTTTACATTAGAATCTTTGGAGTTTGCTCCTAACCCCTCCAAAGAAATCTAACTGCGCTTGAAGAGTCCGTTCTAAAAGAGAGCCCGCTTAAAGCCATCAGTGCCAACAGATTAAATGTTATGCCAGTGGATTAAACACTGCCCCCATTTAGATTCCATAGGAGAGCAGGGAGGGGAACCCTTCACAGTCAGGCAGCTGCTCCTCGTCTTCAGTAATTTCCTCCCTCCCCTGTTCTCTAATGACACTCACCTTCTGGAAGCTCTGTTAGGGCTCTGCTTCCTATGCCTCTGAAAATGTTCCTCATCATTAGAGGAGGAGGATGGGGAAGTACTGTTGTAGAGTTCATCTTTCCATCTGAAAGCATTGGAAAGGCAACAACAAAAACAAGGTTAAGAACACACTAAGTCCTGCCAAGACTCAAGGGAGCGCTCTCAGAATGTCCTGTGAGAGCTATGAATTTTCCAGTCCGTTTTATTCCTCAGGCATGTGATTTCAAAAAGCATTACGAGTTTTCCCTTGTGAGAGCAAAATTCAGTCTTTCTTGGGAAGGGGAAATGTTGAACTATGACTTCTCTGTGCCTCTGCCTTGGTTTTCCTCACAGTTTGCCTCTTTGCCACAGGTAGAGCAGGCAGTGGTGCATGGAGCTTGGAAAGCAGATGCAGATCTATTCAAAGGCAGCACCAGCTGGGTCTAGCAGCCTGCCAGTGGAAAGGCGTGCCTGGACATAAGTTCTCAGTCTTCTTTAACGTCATGGCAGGCTACAAAATAGATGGCGTAAAAAACCAAGTGACAATAGAGATTATCTGATGCCATACATAACGCTGAAGTACTGACCGAGCTGCATACCCAGTTCTGCCTGTAAGCTAACAGTTGGTTCCAGCTTCTTTATTGACCCTAAGGACAGATGAGCTGCTCTGAATTTGCCATAGAAACAAGAACTGAGTTCCACCTCTGAGTCAAATGAAAAAGTTTTCATGAACCCTTTCTGAATCGTGGGACGGAAGAGACTAAGAACACTGGAAAACTTCTACACAGACTCTTCTGCTAAGTCTAACTAAATTACCTCCCTGGTTTCCGAAATCCTTGGCTATCCTTGACGATTAAATAGTCTGATGAAGATTTTGAGAAGCGGCTTGTGGCTTCAAGTGCAGAACAAAAGGATTTCAGGTACAGAATCTCAGCCAACACTTCCTGAATCATGTCATGCCTGACCTCAGGCGTTGCATTTTTTGAAATCACTAGCTCTTGGAAGGTATTCTGTCTCCCAAGAAAAAGATCTTGCTTCCTTTGTACCTTCACACTGTCACAGTTACCATACTACAATGATTCTGTAATTACCACCCATGTGAAAATCCTTTAAAGCATTTTGGGGTGTTGTGACTGACACTACGACTGATAAAGAAGAACGATCGTTAGCCATACGCTTACCGATTAGGTCTTTTGCAGCAAAGGCTTCATGACTGGGCACTTCTCAATGTGCACGTTTGTGTGACTGGAGAAGACCAGCCTGCACACAATATCTTACTTTGTCTGAAAGCAAAGAATTCAGAAGAGTGTTACAAGCGCCTTCAAGATAAATCAGGTTAGCCGTGAGGCAGAACATGCGAGGTGTTTCACCCATCTCTTTTTGGACCACAGGGACGTTTCAAGTGTCTTTTATCAATGCACAAGTCAAGTGGACTACACACAGGCCTGCTTTTTCAGGAGGACTAAAAGTCACCCCAGAGAGAGCGAGGAAGCTGGTTTGGGTACTGTTCTTTGAGGGATACCCAGGCCATTGTTTTAACTCTGTGTGGAGAGCTTTAACTGAAAGCCGGGAAGTTTGATGTGGAAACAGTAAAACTCGGTCGGTAACTCTTTGGTAAAAGTAGTGCAGTGAAATGGAAACGGTATTACCCAGCGCAGACTCCGAGTAGGAAAAGAAGCTGAATTATAGAGAGTAGGCCTGTGGAAGTCACACTCTAGCAGTTAGCATTACATCTGCAGTAGACCTCTGATACCCTTTAGACACAGACCAGTGTATCTAAAAAAAGGAAAACAGCAAGGAGTAGGCCAAGTGACAAAGAAATACAGCGTGTGCAGAGACCTGCATCTAGCAAAACCAGGGAACTTGACTTGCAGAATGACAGCAAGAAATTTAAAGAAAAGTAGCGTGGGTGTTCATATGCTTTTCCTTCCTGAAATTATATCCTGCTTGTACACAAGAAATCAGCCCTTCACAGGAATTGCGCATGTAACCTACTTTCCAAGGGAGCTTGACAGCATTCAACAGTTTTCCTTGGTCTAAGCTCTTAGGGCATTCAAGAATCTTTGCCATTTTCTGCTTCTCAGTCTTAGCTTTCTTCTGATGACGCGATAATTACACTACGCAGACCAACATGCAACTGTTTAAATACTATTGGAAAGTATATCAAATCCAAAATGCACCATACAGGCACCTATGGGTTTTACTCTTGTCATCATGCCAAGGACACGCTAGACCTGGCAACCTGCAAAACCTCAAGAACAATATGGGCAAGACGCATTCCAGCAACTAGAAATCAGCACGGAGGAGCACGCATAGTGATTTGTCACTAGCCTCAGTGATAACAATGGACAAAACACCTTCCCCTTGCTTAGACAAGATTCAACTGCTGGGAAAGCAGTTATTTCTTGAAGTTATTCCTTGATATTCTGAGAAAATGTGTCCAGGAATTTTTTTCTTACTCTAGCGTGGTAATAAGTCTGGTAATCGAGTTACAAGGCTGAGCTCTGCCCCAGATGACATGAGCAACAACAGGCAAGTTCCCAACTGGAACATTCCCCAATGAGAAAAAACATACCCAATGCATGCAGGACAAGTTTATGCCATTAGCTTCTGTAAAGTACCTGGAAAGTCTTCCACCAAGATGTTTACATTCAGATTACCTCCTGACAATTCTTGCTGGGCTCCTCAAAACCCATGTCAGGCTACTGCTATAGTGAGAGCAGGGCTTATCATTCAGAGTAGGACTATCCATTGCCTTGTATGCCCACCTGCCAACAGCCAGCTGTTGCCTTTTCTGTTCTGCTAGGTTGTAAGCATTTGGGAAAGGCACTGATTTCTTCTGCTGACTCTCTGTCCTGAGCTTACAAGCAGGGCCCTGGAGTCCATGACTGTGGTCTGTAAGCTCTGTGGCGATAGACAAATGTGAAGAGAGAAAAATATCCAGCAGTTCAGCTCGTTTCCACTGTTTAAGGTAAGGCTTTGGGTCAGAAGCCAGTAAAGAAAATTGAAAGCCAGAACTAACCTACACTGCCCTCTTCATTGTTCGCAATTTCACAATGTCACCCCCAGATTTTTCAGTTTCTTTCTCGTTCTTTCCTCCTCGGGTTTTCCTAATTAAAAGAGACAAGAAGGATCAGGCACAAACATGCAGCAAATCTGACAGGTGCACTCCCTGGACCACTTTGCAGACCCTCTTGCTGGGGGTAACTGCCTGCAGGTGTAGGGGATGCATTATGGGATTCCAGGAAGAACATCCTAAAATGGAGTGAGCCTTAATGGGGGATGTTTTGGAGGAGGCCCAAAGGCTGTGAAAGGGAGGGATCAAGCTGGTTTGGGGAGGAACCAATGTGGAGAAGCAGAGGGGGAAAAGGGATACAAGGGGCAGAGAGCTTCTGACCAGGTGCCTGGTCAGCAAGCTTCTCTAGCCATGCCCTGGGCCTGATAACTGCAGCCTGTCCTGTCTTCTTCTTAAATCCCTTTTCCAACTCTTCTCCAGGGCGAGGAAACTCTCTATGCTGCGCGCATGTGTGTCTATGGAGGTCCAAGTGGCGGCCACTGGTGAAGGGGCCAGCGGTCACTGGGGCATGTGAGCTGAGGGTGCTCGCAACTGGAGAGAGCGAGTGTGTGCATTTGGTGTGCGTGTGTATGTCAGTGTGTGGCATCACTAGCCAACATCAAGCTGGACAAGCCAGCGAGGAGGAGATGAGGTTTGGGAGCGAAGTCTTGGAGCAGCCCTAATTCTGGGCTGGATACTGGAGAGACCAGAGGCTCTGAGAGTAGGCTACTGGAGGGACCAGGGGCTCCAAGCCAGCAACCGGAGAGACTGTGCGGTCTGGGGGACAGCTGCTGGAAAGGCCATTGTGCTGGCCTTTTGTATGGGTATGTCTTGGGGAATGAGTGCCTAACAGGCCTTAATGGCCCTGACCAGCCTCACCTGCAGCCTCCACCCATACCCTCTGCCCATGGTGCCAGGGCATCACTGAAGACCAGCCCTGGACCTTCAGTCCCTGCCTGAGTGATGGTGTAGGAGGACTGGTCTCCAGCACAGCTGCAGCCATGTCCATGCCTGGCCATGGACCCTGAGAATCTGCACTCTGACCTGCAGACTGATTTCCAAGCCAGGCCTTGGACCTGCCTCCTCACAATGGATTTGCCCCACAATCACTGGACTGTGTCTGACACTGGTCACCCTCAACACACCTGAGGACTGACTTCTCGGCTTGACTGTGGACATGCCACATCACCACACACTTTCCTGATGGTCTGGATCCTTGCTTGAACCTGCACAGCATCCCCGCGCCTGCCCATATTTGCCTCGCTTGGGTACTGGGGGGTGGGCCCTGGCTGGCGAGGCCCCTGCCCTGGCAGCTGGGTTACTGCCTTTGGCTCTCCATTCCTGTGGGAGCAGCTGGCCCTCACTGCTCCCCGACAGTGAGACCTCTGGGAGAGCAGGGCTCGAGGGCCCATTACTGCATAGTCTGAGCGTCTAAGGCCAGTTCCTGGTGTGATTGAGTGTGTAGGTGCGAGGGGACCTCCACCTGAACCCCACAACTGGAGTGGGGCTGTGGGTCTCTGGGGTTCACATGCCCAGAAACCAGTGACTGGGGAGACGAGGGGATCTAGGGCTGAGTGACTCAGTGGACCTGCCTGTCTAAGGCCAGACCTGGGTGGATCCATATCAATAGCTGTTTTTTTCCACTCATGGGCTTTCATCCTGATCAGTCGGAGAAAGGAACAGGATCTGGCCCGTGGCTGTGTTAGTGTTTGTGGGAGTGCTGTGTTTTCTGTGTTGATCTGTGTGGTCAGTGATAACTGAATGGAGGGTGTGTAGGTGTGCTTGTCTGCCTATTGGGAAAACAGGCTCAGCCTCGCTACTGCCTAGGCATGGAGACATGGAGCTGTGGCAGCCTCGCTTCCATTGGGCTGTTGGACTCAGTGTCTCCTACCTGAGTGCACCTACAAGGCTGAGTGGAGGCAAGCTCATGTGGGAGCTGCCACTGCTGCTCTCACTGCTGGCCTCCCTCTGTAGCACTGGCGCTGAAAAGCATCTGCCTAGAGGGGTATTATCCCAGCTGCTCAACTCCTCCTAAAAAGGCCAAAGGAAGATGGTTGGTGCCTCTTCCGAGCAGGGGCGACCAGCCTTTTGCTTGCCTTGGATTTCCCTGCGGGAAAGGGGAAGAGCTGTTAAATGCCACGGGCTACCCCACAGGCCTCTGTATGGCCACTGCAGCATACACAGCTCTGTCTGGATCACCTCTCCTTTCAGCTAGGAAGCTCAGGAGCAAGTGCAAGCCAGATCCTGGAGTGGGGAATCGAGGTCTCTGGGGGCTGCAGGGGCTCTCCCCCAGGGACCCCCCACCAAGGTAAACCCTGTCCCAGGGCCAGCACTGAACAGCCCAGGGACTGGCTAAGGCCCAGAGGGCAGAAGTGACATTCCCCAGACTTGTCTGCCAGCAGTGCGCTGCAGCTGGGAGAGAACCCAGGTGTCCAGGCTCCTAGTCAGCTCCTCCCCTCCTCTACCCCATAGACCCCTGCCCTTCCCCTTGCAGTGCCAACAGTGTGGACAGGTCTCTTATCCCCACTTGGAGTCCCAGGAATTAAGGGGGATCTTTGGCCACAGCATGCTGCATACTTCTGCAATGTGCCTGTTTAGTGGTTAATCCTCTTGCTCCAGACCAACCACGGGAGATATCTTGGGGACAAAGGCACTCGCACCAGCTCCGTGATTTCTGAGTCCAGCGAACCACATCCGTGTGTCAGAAGAGGAGCAACTCGGAATGTGTGAAATAACAAGAGAAGGGAAGAGAAGAAAGAGGGAAAACAAGAATCAGTGTAAACGCAGCAACTTCGGAAATTACTGTTGGTCTCGCTCATCTACTGACATAACTAAGGGCAAAGTGCAATGAACGCTAGCAGCATTGTGTTGATGTTTGGGGAAGTCCAGGTAAGCTGGTGCTGCTGGCTAGCTAGACTGCCGAGGAAACTGCACGTTATCCTTGTACGTACCCTGAGATTTGCACTGTGGTCAGCTTCTATCACTTCCGCAGCACCTTTACTGAGGCAGCCTGAAAGAATGCAAACAGAAACGGAGTGCCCATACCTTCTGTGAGAATGGGTTGGGCTCTCAAGAACAATGGGTTGGGCTTTCTTTCCGCTCTGAAAGACGGAAAGAAACTCCCCTGATTCACCCGGGAAAGACATTTTCACAGCCAGTGGACAAGCTGCATCAATTTCCTGGCAAACATCAACAAGTCCTACAGTCTGTTCCAGCATGCATTTCCCCCAAACGCCTGGCCTGTTGTTTATTTGGGCTGCACTGACAGCAGATGCGCTGCTCTCCAGCAACTCCAGCCACAGCATGAGAAAGGCAGGAGCACAGCTCCCATCACCTTGCTCAGTGTGCACTCGAGAGGACCAGCAGGAGCAGGAGCAGGGTCCTGTTTTGCCTCTGCTCTCCTGCCTGCGGGATCTTGCAGTGAACTGCCAAATGCTTTGATTTCCTTTCCTTGTTAGGGGCACTAAACCCACCCACAGGTGCGCCTTGCTTCTCAGGCCTCTTTCAAGGAACACTGAGAAACCTTGAGGGCAGCTGCCACAGACCCAATCCCCATCAAAGCTGCCTTTCATTTACTGAGGGAAGGAGCTCATCACCAGGGCTTTCACACAGCCTCTGCTCTCAAACTGACTGCTGGCACTGCAATTTCTCATGTTGGACAAGGCTTCCTTGCCATAACTGGAGCGAAATTCCCCCGCAAGGCAATACAGTACCTGCTGACGTTCTGCCCACCAAGAGGATCAGGCTCTTGCTGAGAAGCACAGCCATCCTTCAGAGACGCCAACACGCCATGTTCCCAAACATCGACATGCGACAAGCATGTTCTTTTTTTCCACTTACCAGTCACTCTCCAGCACAAGTTCTCGGGCTGTTACATCCCTGTCCTTTTTGCTCTGGACTGCAAGCAGTAGAGTAAGATGCAGCAAGAGGACAGTCAAGTGTAACTCTCAGTTCAGGGAATGCTTGACGTAGCGTAAAATCCACCAAGACACTCCGGCGTGAATCTGAAAAACCATGAAAAGAAAAACTGTATAAATAAAATATTGTATATTAAAGCTTGCTGTAGATTGTTGAAGCAATACATTTTAAGTGTTTTTGACTGTACTTTGATTTCTACAAGCTGTCGCTTAGGTTACGTCTCCAGCTGCTCCCCCATAAAGAGTAATGTCGCTAATAATTTACTTCAAGTGTATATGCTGCTCAAGCAGACAAGTAAATATCATTCCTTAAAGAGGCAGCGACTGACCAAACGTGTTGCAGTCTGCCTACATGGGGCAGAGAGAGAGCACAGGTGGCTTCGCTGAGTAGCATCATCCTCAACCCCAGCAGGAAAAGACAAAGACTCCTTCCCTTACAGAGAGCAGCAAGCTAGGTGCATTGCCACTGGATTACTGACAACAGGCCAACAACCTCATGGGAAGGACAAACCACCTGGGACAGAAATGTAATCAGTGTGGCTTTTTTTCTGGTTTTCCCCCTCTAATTCGGTTGCCTCCAGGAACACTTCTGCTGGTGCTCCAGATAGGCCAGAGGACACAACTGCATGCTGTTCATTGCTTGCTTCTACCCAGGGGTCTCACAGCAAACATGGGCAGACCAGCCTTCCTGCAGCAAAAAAAACCCCCAAAAACAAAAAAAACCCACCCACACCCCTGAGGAGTGCTCTGATGGCTTCCCAGACTGGTGGTATTTTCAGGAAAAAAAGACAGTCTGCACTGCAGTCAGTGACCTGAGGGAAGAGCAATAACTGTTGAGTAGAGACTGTTCCCAGTCTCTACTCTCCCCTGACCCACGCACACACTCACCTCACAACCTCCCACACACTTCACACCTCCTACACTGCACAAACACACCCAACAGCCATCCCTGCTCAACCACCTCCTCTGCACCACCACCACCACAACCTTCCTCTAACCCTCCACATACAACCTCCCCCCGCAACACCCACCGCACCCACCCCAACACCTAACACACTCTCCACACCCCCCCCCAAACAAAATTCTCACACCACGCCCCTGCGAGCTGCTGCCTGCGCTCGACCAATCCATCGGCTGGGCTGGGCTGGCTGACGACACCCCAGCGCTCTTCACCGCCTGCACAACACAAGCACCCATTTCCACACAAAGGCACATGCAAAGCCCCACCAACACACGCTGCCTCTTCCCTCCCACGTCCTGCCACACCACAACGCCCACAAACACATTCCCACACCTGCCCGCAACAAACCCTCTCCTCTTCTCCACTCCATGCAACCAAAGGCACACAAGCCTCCACACACTACACCCTCCCCACCTCTCTCTCCCAACACCACCTCCCACCAGGGCCTCTTTCCTCACCCTCACACACCCTGCACCAGCCACCCTTCCCCGAGTCCTGCCCACCACAAAGCCCTCCTCCCACCTCCACCAGGCCTGCCCACGGGGCCCCCACCTCACTCCACCCACCTCTCACCCCATTGCCCTTCAGGCCTCCTACACTACCTAGCCTACACACACCTCCTCACCTCTCTTCTCCCTCCTCCTCCTCCTCCAACAACCAGGACGCACCCACCTTCCCGCATCCTCACCTGCTCTCCACCACCTCCGCACACAGACACTCCCTTTCCCACTCACCCTCCACACCCTCCAACTCCCTCCCCCCACAAACCCTCCGCCCCACACCCCTCACAACCCGCCCCACACACCACCACCACAACACCCAACAACAACCCCCACAGCCACAACAACAAAACGCACCCCACTACACACACAGCCCCACTCCACAACACCCCCTCCAACCCTATCACCCTCCCATCACACCTTGCCCCACACACCCACACTCTTTCCTACACCTCCTCCTCCCCTTCCTCCACTCACACACCCTTCCCAGTCTCTACTCTCCCCTGACCCACGCACACACTCACCTCACAACCTCCCACACACTTCACACCTCCTACGCTGCACAAACACACCCAATAGCCATCCCTGCTCAACCACCTCCTCTGCACCACCACCACCACAACCTTCCTCTAACCCTCCACATACAACCTCCCCCTGCAACACACACCGCACCCACCCCAACACCTAACACACTCTCCCCATCACTCCCCTGCCACCACGCACCTGCGAGCTGCTTTCCGTACCCGACCGCTCCGTGGCCTGGGCTGTGCTGGCTGACGACAGCCTAGCGCTCCTCGCCGCCTGCACAACACAAGCACCCATTTCCACACAAAGGCACATGCAAAGCCCCACCAACACACGCTGCCTCTTCCCTCCCACGTCCTGCCACACCACAACGCCCACAAACACATTCCCACACCTGCCCGCAACAAACCCTCTCCTCTTCTCCACTCCATGCAACCAAAGGCACACAAGCCTCCACACACTACACCCTCCCCACCTCTCTCTCCCAACACCACCTCCCACCAGGGCCTCTTTCCTCACCCTCACACACCCTGCACCAGCCACCCTTCCCCGAGTCCTGCCCACCACAAAGCCCTCCTCCCACCTCCACCAGGCCTGCCCACGGGGCCCCCACCTCACCCCACCCACCTCTCACCCCATTGCCCTTCAGGCCTCCTACACTACCTAGCCTACACACACCTCCTCACCTCTCTTCTCCCTCCTCCTCCTCCTCCAACAACCAGGACGCACCCACCTTCCCGCATCCTCACCTGCTCTCCACCACCTCCGCACACAGACACTCCCCTTCCCACTCACCCTCCACACCCTCCAACTCCCTCCCCCCACAAACCCTCCGCCCCACACCCCTCACAACCCGCCCCACACACCACCACAACAACACCCAACAACAACCCCCACAGCCACAACAACAAAACACACCCCACTACACACACAGCCCCACTCCACAACACCCCCTCCAACCCTATCACCCTCCCATCACGCCTTGCCCCACACACCCACACTCTTTCCTACACCTACACCTCCCCTTCCTCCACTCACACACCCTTCCCAGTCGCTACTCTCCCCTGACCCACGCACACACTCACCTCACAACCTCCCACACACTTCACACCTCCTACGCTGCACAAACACACCCAACAGCCATCCCTACTCAACCACCTCCTCTGCACCACCACCACCACACCATTCCTCTTAACCCTCCACATACAACCTCCCCCCAAAACACCCACCACACCCACCCCAACACCTAACACACTCTCCCCATCACTCCCCTGCCACCACGCACCTGCGGCTGCTCCCTGCGCTTGACCGATCCATGGGCTGGGCTGGGCTGGCTGACGACACCCCAGCGCTCTGCGCCGCCTACACAACACAAGCACCCATTTCCACACAAAGGCACATGCAAAGCCCCACCAACACACGCTGCCTCTTCCCTCCCATGTCCTACCACACCACAACGCCAACAAACACGTTCCCACACCTGCCCGCAACTAACACACTTCACACCTCCTACACTGCACAAACACACCCAATAGCCATCCCTGCTCAACCACCTCCTCTGCACCACCACCACCACACCATTCCTCTAACCCTCCACATACAACCTCCCCCTGCAACACCCACCACACCCACCCCAACACCTAACACACTCTACCCATCATTCCCCTGCCACCACGCACCTGCGAGCTGCTCCCTGCGCTCGACCAATCCATCGGCTGGGCTGTTCTAGATGACGACAGCCTAGCTCTCTTCGCCGCCTGCACAACACAAGCACCCATTTCCACACAAAGGCACATGCAAAGCCCCACCAACACACGCTGCCTCTTCCCTCCCACGTCCTGCCACACCACAACGCCCACAAACACATTCCCACACCTGCCCGCAACAAACCCTCTCCTCTTCTCCTCCACTCCATGCAACCAAAGGCACACAAGCCTCCACACACTACACCCTCCCCACCTCTCTCTCCCAACACCACCTCCCACCAGGGCCTCTTTCCTCACCCTCACACACCCTGCACCAGCCACCCTTCCCCAGGTCCTGCCCACCACAAAGCCCTCCTCCCACCTCCACCAGGCCTGCCCACGGGGCCCCCACCTCACCCCACCCACCTCTCACCCCATTGCCCTTCAGGCCTCCTACACTACCTAGCCTACACACACCTCCTCACCTCTCTTCTCCCTCCTCCTCCTCCTCCAACATCCAGGACGCACTCACCTTCCCGCATCCTCACCTGCCCTCCACCACCTCCGCACACCGACATTCCCCTTCCCACTCACCCTCTACACCCTCCAACTCCCTCCCATCACAAACCCTCCGCCCCACACCCCTCACAACCCGCCCCACACACCACCACCACAACACCCAACAACAACCTCCACAGCCACAACAAAACACACCCCACTACACACACAGCCCCACTCCATAACACCCCCTCCAACCCTATCACCCTCCCATCACACCTTGCCCCACACACCCACACTCTTTCCTACACCTCCTCCTCCCCTTCCTCCACTCACACACCCTTCCCAGTCGCTACTCTCCCCTGACCCACGCACACACTTACCTCACAACCTCCCACACACTTCACACCTCCTACGCTGCACAAACACACCCAACAGCCATCCCTGCTCAACCACCTCCTCTGCACCACCACCACCACACTCTTCCTCTAACCCTCCACATTCAACCTCCCCCTGCAACACCCACCACACCCACCCCAACACCTAATACACTCTCCCCAGCGTTCCCCTGCCACCACGCACCTGCGAGCTGCTTTCCGCGCTCGACCGCTCCGTGGGCTGGGCTGTTCTAGATGATGACAGCCTAGCTCTCTTCGCCGCCTGCACAACACAAGCACCCATTTCCACAAAAAGGCACATGCAAAGCCACACCAACACACACTGCCTCTTCCCTCCCATGTCCTGCCACACCACAACACCAACAAACACATTCCCACACCTGCCCACAACAGACACACTTCACACCTCCTACGCTGCACAAACACACCCAACAGCCATCCCTGCTCAACCACCTCCTCTGCACCACCACCACCACAACCTTCCTCTAACCCTCCACATACAACCTCCCCCCACAACATCCACTGCAGCCGCCTCAACACCTCACACACTCTCCACACCCCTCCCCAAACAAAACCCTCACACCACCCACCTGCGAGCTGCTCCCTGCACTTGTCCACTCCATCGGCTGGGCTGTGCTGGCTGACGACACCCCAGTGCTCTTCGCCGCCTGCACAACACAAGCACCCATTTCCACACAAAGGCACATGCAAAGCCCCACCAACACACGCTGCCTCTTCCCTCCCATGTCCTGCCACACCACAACGCCAACAAGCACATTCCCACACCTGCCCACAACAGACACACTTCACACCTCCTACGCTGCACAAACACACCCAACAGCCATCCCTGCTCAACCACCTCCTCTGCACCACCACCACCACACTCTTCCTCTAAACCTCCACATACAACCTCCCCCTGCAACACACACCACACCCACCCCAACACCTAACACACTCTCCCCATCACTCCCCTGCCACCACGCACCTGCGAGCTGCTCCCTGCGCTTGACCAATCCATCGGCTGGGCTGTTCTAGATGACGACAGCCTAGCTTTCTTCGCCGCCTGCACAACACAAGCACCCATTTCCACACAAAGGCACATGCAAAGCCCCACCAACACACGCTGCCTCTTCCCTCCCACGTCCTGCCACATCACAACGCCAACAAACACATTCCCACCCCTGCCCGCAACAAACTCTCTCCTCTTCTCCTCCACTCCATGCAACCAAAGGCACACAAGCCTCCACACACTACACCCTCCCCACCTCTCTCTCCCAACACCACCTCCCACCAGGGCCTCTTTCCTCACCCTCACACACCCTGCACCAGCCACCCTTCCCCGGGTCCTGCCCACCACAAAGCCCTCCTCCCACCTCCACCAGGCCTGCCCACGGGGCCCCCACCTCACTCCACCCACCTCTCACCCCATTGCCCTTCAGGCCTCCTACACTACCTAGCCTACACACACCTCCTCACCTCTCTTCTCCCTCCTCCTCCTCCTCCAACATCCAGGACGCACTCACCTTCCCGCATCCTCACCTGCCCTCCACCACCTCCGCACACAGACACTCCCTTTCCCACTCACCCTCCACACCCTCCAACTCCCTCCCCCCACAAACCCTCCGCCCCACACCCCTCACAACCCGCCCCACACACCACCACAACACCCAACAACAACCCCCACAGCCACAACAACAAAACACACCCCACTACACACACAGCCCCACTCCACAACACCCCCTCCAACCCTATCACCCTCCCATCACACCTTGCCCCACACACCCACACTCTTTCCTACACCTACACCTCCCCTTCCTCCACTCACACACCCTTCCCAGTCGCTACTCTCCCCTGACCCACGCACACACTCACCTCACAACCTCCCACACACTTCACACCTCCTACGCTGCACAAACACACCCAACAGCCATCGCTGCTCAACCACCTCCTCTGCACCACCACCACCACAACCTTCCTCTAACCCTCCACATACAACCTCCCCCCACAACATCCACTGCAGCCGCCTCAACACCTCACACACTCTCCACACCCCTCCCCAAACAAAACCCTCACACCACCCACCTGCGAGCTGCTGCCTGCGCTTGTCCACTCCATCGGCTGGGCTGTGCTGGCTGACGACACCCCAGTGCTCTTCGCTGCCTGCACAACACAAGCACCCATTTCCACACAAAGGCACATGCAAAGCCCCACCAACACACGCTGCCTCTTCCCTCCCACGTCCTGCCACACCACAACGCCAACAAACACATTCCCACACCTGCCCGCAACTAACACACTTCACACCTCCTACACTGCACAAACACACCCAACAGCCATCCCTGCTCAACCACCTCCTCTGCACCACCACCACCACACCATTCCTCTAACTCGCCACATACAACCTCCCCCTGCAACACACACCACATCCACCCCAACACCTAACACACGCTACCCATCACTCCCCTGCCACCACGCACCTGCGAGCTGCTGCCTGCGCTCGACCAATTCATCGGCTGGGCTGTTCTAGATGACGACAGCCTAGCTCTCTTCGCCGCCTGCACAACACAAGCACCCATTTCCACACAAAGGCACATGCAAAGCCCCACCAACACACGCTGCCTCTTCCCTCCCACGTCCTGCCACATCACAACGCCAACAAACACATTCCCACCCCTGCCCGCAACAAACCCTCTCCTCTTCTCCTCCACTCCATGCAACCAAAGGCACACAAGCCTCCACACACTACACCCTCCCCACCTCTCTCTCCCAACACCACCTCCCACCAGGGCCTCTTTCCTCACCCTCACACACCCTGCACCAGCCACCCTTCCCCGGGTCCTGCCCACCACAAAGCCCTCCTCCCACCTCCACCAGGCCTGCCCACGGGGCCCCCACCTCACCCCACCCACCTCTCACCCCATTGCCCTTCAGGCCTCCTACACTACCTAGCCTACACACACCTCCTCACCTCTCTTCTCCCTCCTCCTCCTCCTCCAACAACCAGGACGCACCCACCTTCCCGCATCCTCACCTGCTCTCCACCACCTCCGCACACAGACACTCCCCTTCCCACTCACCCTCCACACCCTCCAACTCCCTCCCCCCACAAACCCTCCGCCCCACACCCCTCACAACCCGCCCCACACACCACCACCACAACACCCAACAACAACCCCCACAGCCACAACAACAAAACGCACCCCACTACACACACAGCCCCACTCCACAACACCCCCTCCAACCCTATCACCCTCCCATCACACCTTGCCCCACACACCCACACTCTTTCCTACACCTCCTCCTCCCCTTCCTCCACTCACACACCCTTCCCAGTCTCTACTCTCCCCTGACCCACGCACACACTCACCTCACAACCTCCCACACATTTCACACCTCCTACGCTGCACAAACACACCCAACAGCCATCCCTGCTCAACCACCTCCTCTGCACCACCACCACCACAACCTTCCTCTGACCCTCCACATACAACCTCCCCCCACAACATCCACTGCAGCCGCCTCAACACCTCACACACTCTCCACACCCCTCCCCAAACAAAACCCTCACACCACCCACCTGCGAGCTGCTCCCTGCACTTGTCCACTCCATCGGCTGGGCTGTGCTGGCTGACGACACTCCAGCGCTCTTCGCCGCCTGCACAACACAAGCACCCATTTCCACACAAAGGCACATGCAAAGCCCCACCAACACACGCTGCCTCTTTCCTCCCATATCCTGCCACACCACAACGCCAACAAACACATTCCCACACCTGCCCGCAACTAACACACTTCACACCTCCTACACTGCACAAACACACCCAATAGCCATCCCTGCTCAACCACCTCCTCTGCACCACCACCACCACACCATTCCTCTAACCCTCCACATACAACCTCCCCCTGCAACACCCACCACACCCACCCCAACACCTAACACACTCTCCCCATCACTCCCCTGCCACCACGCACCTGCGAGCTGCTCCCTGCGCTCGACCAATCCATCGGCTGGGCTGTTCTAGATGACGACAGCCTAGCTTTCTTCGCCGCCTGCACAACACAAGCACCCATTTCCACACAAAGGCACATGCAAAGCCCCACCAATACACGCTGCCTCTTCCCTCCCACGTCCTGCCACACCACAACGCCAACAAACACATTCCCACACCTGCCCGCAACAAACCCTCTCCTCCTCTCCTCCACTCCATGCAACCAAAGGCACACAAGCCTCCACACACTACACCCTCCCCACCTCTCTCTCCCAACACCACCTCCCACCAGGGCCTCTTTCCTCACCCTCACACACCCTGCACCAGCCACCCTTCCCTGGGTCCTGCCCACCACAAAGCCCTCCTCCCACCTCCACCAGGCCTGCCCACGGGGCCCCCACCTCACTCCACCCACCTCTCAACCCATTGCCCTTCAGGCCTCCTACACTACCTAGCCTACACACACCTCCTCACCTCTCTTCTCCCTCCTCCTCCTCCTCCAACATCCAGGACGCACTCACCTTCCCGCATCCTCACCTGCCCTCCACCACCTCCGCACACAGACACTCCCCTTCCCACTCACCCTCCACACCCTCCAACTCCCCCCTCCCCCCACAAACCCTCCGCCCCACACCCCTCACAACCCGCCCCACACACCACCACAACACCCAACAACAACCCCCACAGCCACAACAACAAAACACACCCCACTACACACACAGCCCCACTCCACAACACCCCCTCCAACCCTATCACCCTCCCATCACACCTTGCCCCACACACCCACACTCTTTCCTACACCTCCTCCTCCCCTTCCTCCACTCACACACCCTTCCCAGTCGCTACTCTCCCCTGACCCACGCACACACTCACCTCACAACCTCCCACACACTTCACACCTCCTACGCTGCACAAACACACCCAACAGCCATCCCTGCTCAACCACCTCCTCTGCACCACCACCACCACAACCTTCCTCTAACCCTCCACATACAACCTCCCCCCACAACATCCACTGCAGCCGCCTCAACACCTCACACACTCTCCACACCCCTCCCCAAACAAAACCCTCACACCACCCACCTGCGAGCTGCTGCCTGCGCTCGACCACTCCATCGGCTGGGCTGTGCTGGCTGACGACACCCCAGCGCTCTTCGCCGCCTGCACAACACAAGCACCCATTTCCACACAAAGGCACATGCAAAGCCCCACCAACACACACTGCCTCTTCCCTCCCATGTCCTACCACACCACAACGCCAACAAACACATTCCCACACCTGCCCGCCACTAACACACTTCACACCTCCTACACTGCACAAACACACCCAATAGCCATCCCTGCTCAACCACCTCCTCTGCACCACCACCACCACACTCTTCCTCTAACCCTCCACATACAACCTCCCCCTGCAACACCCACCACACCCACCCCAACACCTAACACACTCTACCCATCACTCCCCTGCCACCACACACCTGCGAGCTGCTGCCTGCGCTCGACCACTCCATCGGCTGGGCTGTTCTAGATGACGACACTCCAGCGCTCTTCGCCGCCTGCACAACACAAGCACCCATTTTCACACAAAGGCACACGCAAAGCCCCACCAACACACGCTGCCTCTTTCCTCCCACGTCCTGCCCACCACAACACCAACAAACACATTCCCGTGCCTTTCCCTTTATGGACTCGTCAACTCTCATCCCAGTGTCTCTTACTGTCAGCAGACAAGGATCAGCACACGACACCTAGTCTCGCTTTCTCTTCTAATGTTCACTCCTCCTCAGGACTACACACTTTTATCACATCCCTCTAGATACATCACCTCTCTGCCACCATCCCTTCTCCCTCCTCTGCAATCTACTCCAACAAGTTTCAGGTCAGAAATGCTAGTAGCCACAGCCCAAATCCCTCCTTTTCCCCAGAAGCTCCTTTTTTGTGCATAGCTGCAAGCTTCAATAGCCCAACAGGAAAGCCGTTATTGCTTCTCACTTCTCGCAATGCCACTAACTGTTTCTTGTAGACACCAGCATTTCATCTAGCCCACAGCTTGCCCTCAGTGTAATGGCGTCCCCTGAAATAGCTGCTCTTGCAATTGGTCTTTTTGTGGAAATCTCCTCTGCAGTGTTGGCAGTGAAGGACAATGGAGAGAAGAGAGAGGTCACCAAGTTCCTCTCCCCACATGGTCACTTATGAGCTGTGTCCTCAGGCAGTCCTTCCCCTTCCCTCACTCCCCTCGTCCTTTGGCTGCATTGCAATAACTTCTGTACCAGGAGCCTGAGCCCCTTCTCCAAAGCTCAGCCCAAGCTCTCTTGAAGGCCTGAGCCTAGCTGGTCTTACATGCTGCCCTGCTCTCCTCACCTTGACTAACTCTCCAGGACTCCCAGGACAGCCTTTCCCTGCTCTAGGCTCTCTCCTTTGTTTTGGTAGGCAACCGGACAAGGGGTTTACTGGGCCCCTTCATCTTTTCCTCTTGAGTGTAAGAAACAGGCTGCTTGTTCTCCTCATGCTCAGTTTTGCAGCCTGCACGCTCCTGGCTCTGGGGGTTCCTCCTAGGCAGTCCTCTCTAGTGTTTTACTAATTGCCTCTTCTTTACAGCGCTCCCTGTCTTGAAATGAGCTAGGTACAGCCCAGCTCTGGTTGCTTCCCACTCTGCTAGTCTCCTGCTAAGCCCAGCTGTGCTCACCACCCCAGAGTGACTCTCCCCACTACCTCTCCCACTAGAGCCTGTGCGACCATCCAGACCAAGGCCACCACTGTGTCTTTTCTCACTGCTTCCCCAACCACCTGGTGGAGGAAGCAGCCCTTTACAAGCGGCACACACACCACCTCTGAAGGCACCGGCTCCTGACAGGGCCTCTCGCCTACTAGCCAAGAATCACAAGACGTCAGTGCTGCCTCCGGGCCTCCTCCCCTCCGGCCTGCACAAGCCCTTTGCATTAGGCGGCCTAACTGGGACCTCAGCCAGCCCTGCCAGGCCCTGGTCAGGCTCTCCCCCTCCTCCTCAGCCCAGGAGGAAGGCCAGTGCACAAAAGCCTGCCGCCTGCCCTGTCTGCTGGCAAAGGGCAGAGAGGCACGCCTGCCTCTGCTTCGCCCAGCACCTACAACTGCGTCACCACTGAGCAATGCGCCCACACTCCCCTGTGTCTCTCCCTTCACCTGCAGGTCAGGCGTGGCTATCAGCCCACAGGCTTTGTCTCCCTTGGCCAGGGCAGTTGCAAGCAGTTCGGGATCGAATGCCAAGGTCTTTTGCCTCTGCATCTCCAAGAACCCCTGCCCTAAGTACCTTCTCCCAAAACTCCCCCACACCAGCTGACCATCCCCAGTGCAGCCTCTCCCCAACACCCCCAGAACATCAGGCAACGGTTCACCTTCAGGATTTTAACCCACAAAAGACTCCAGGCTCTCACCCACACATTCCCCTCCAGGCTGCAGGCTCCCCGGGGGCCGGGACCAGCTCCCCAGCAGCCACAACCCCTCCCTAGTCCCATCCCCCAGGGTCCAGTGGAGACTGCCCAGGCCAGGCCAGCTCCTCCTTCACCTCCACCACATCCACCCTGGGAGCTGCTCCCCAAGGCCGTGGGGAAAGTAGAAAGGTTCACAGGGAAACGAGCAGCCCAACCTCGGCTCTCCCCACCTCACCTCCATCACCCCCTGCCCCAACAGCCCCCTCTTGCGGGCCTGCCTCCCCTCTCACCCACCCCACAGGCCTCCCCCACGCCAGCCCCAGGCCTACCTGCCCGAGCTGGCCGGCCCTGCTGCGCACCCGGCCCCTTCTCCCCTGGCCAACGCCAGGGAGGCGACGGGCCTTCGCCTTCCCTCCTCGACGCCTGGGCATCCTGAGCAGCGCACACTGATAGCCACCGACCGCGGGGAGAACCGCTCTGGCACAGAGACCCAACGGCCAGAGCCCCGGGTGCATCTGTGTTCCCACGGCGATAACGGTCCCTCGGGATGGAAGCGGAAGGGGGAGCAGAAGGGGGCCGCCACGGGGGCTGGGGGAGATGGCCCTGCTGGACTCACCCCAGCACTGCCCACCCCACCTGCAGGCACCAACCCTGGTGGCAGCCAGCACTTGCTGGGAGGGCGTTCACGTCTCCCACTTGTTTCCCCGCTGCTCTCCCAAACCTGTTTTCTTCTGGGTGCAGCGGTTTGGCCCTGAGTTTTGCAGGAGGACAGGGGTGCCCCCAGTGCTGCCCTCATGCTCAGACAGCAGGAGGCTGGGCTACAACGGGGCCCATCTTTCTCTCTCCCCACCAAAGCCCCCGGGCTGGGACCTCACCTGGGCACGTGTTGGCACTCCCGAACCAGCCTGGGTTACTGATACTGTGCACTGGAGCCAGAGCTTTAGGGGCACCGTGCAAGGCAGCTGGACGCTTGGTGCTGCCCGTGCAGGCAGGCCCCTCTGCGCTGCTCCCACCGGGCCTCCTGGGCAGCAGCGCTGCGCTCAAGCCCAGAGGCGGCAAAACAAGGCAGAGCCCCAGCACTGAGCCTGGCCACAGCTGGTCTCTGCTGGCCCCTCTCCTCAGCCCTGGCCCTCGGCTGTGCAGCAGCACAGTGCTGCCCCTCAGGCTCCTGCAGGGGCTGGGGACCCCCTGCCACGGGCCAGGCCCCGGCTGCTGGAGCCAGCCTGCGGCCAGAGCCGGTCGGTGCCTCCCGGCCGGCAGGCAGGGCCCTGGGCCAGCACGGCCACAGCCAAGGCCCGGCCCTGCCGGCCGCAGCGGGAGGGCTGTCGAGCCTCGCGACAGCCACGGGGCCGGGGCAGAGGGCGCGACAGGACGCTGCCCTGCCCTGGGCGCAGCAGGACGCTGCCGCCGGCTCCGGCACCCCGGCCGTCCCCAGGGCCCCCAGGCCGGCGCCAGGGCCAGCGCCAGCACAGGCCCCGGGGCTGCTCCCCCGCGCCCGGCCCGGCCCCCGGGCGCAGGGCACCCAGGAGCCCCGGCCCCTGCGGCAGAGCCCAGCCCCTGCCGGCAGCCGCCCAGCCCCGCGGCCCCGCACTGTCCGGGCCCTCGGGGCCCCGGGCTGCCCCCAGGCCCACAACATGGCGCCCCAGAGGGGAACTGCCCAGGCCTCACATGGCCCAAGGGTTGCCACAGCAACGCGCCAGTGCTGCCCTCCTGGTGGCTGAGGAGAGCAGGAGGGCGGGGCTGGGTGTGACGGATGGCTCTGCCAGCCAATCCGAGTCCAGCACGGGGTGGGGGTGGGGGGGTCCTGCGGGGAGGGGAGGAAGCGGTGGGGCCTGGTGTGGGGGAGAGAAGAGGGAGGAGAGAGAGGGAGCGAGGGGGGCGAGAGGGAAGAAGGGTGCAAGAGAGAAGGGGAAGAGGCGAGGGAGAGCAGCAGGAGAGAGGGAGCGGGAGGGAGAGCGGGTGCGAGCGGGTCGGGGGGGGCGGCGGGTGCGTGGAAATGCCGGTGGGTGCCCTGGCGCTGGGGTGGGGGCAGTGGGGCTGGCGGCGGGGCTGCTTTGGCCCAGGAGCTGCCGATGGGGCTGGTGGGGCTGTGACCACGGGACAGAGCGGCCTGGGCCAGAGGGGAGCTGGCCGCCAGTCAGACCTGCCACCCTGCCCCAGCCCGGTCCGCCTGGGCGGCTCACTGGGGTGTTGGGTGCAGGAAACTTTGCCCCTGTGGCAGCTCTGAGACCCATTGGAAAGCGTTTCCCTGAGCTGCTGCTGCCCCCGCAGCCCCCAGGTGCTGCCCAGAGCTGCGTTTGGGAGCTCCTGGGCAAAGGCTGACCGGGTGGCTGGTGTGCTCGCGAGGTGCCCTTCCCCATGTTCTCTTTTGTTTGGAAAATTGCATTTTGGCATGGCTCTGAGAGAGGCTGTCCCCATACGTCGCGCCGTGCCCCAGCCGTTGTTCTTGCTCCATGCCTCTTGCTTTGCCCTGAGACCTGGGACGCTGGAAGCAGCCTGCAGGGTGTTTCCAGAACAGCTCTGTAGGTGAAAGCAGTTTTGGTTTTGGTGGGACAGGAGGCCCTGCTGCCTTCAGTTTCATGATCACTGCTCCCACGCAGTCACAGAATCACTGAATCACAGAACTGCTGAGGCTGGCAGGGACCTCTGGAGACCATCTAGTCCAACCCCCCTGCTCAAGCAAGGTCATCTAGAGCCCATTGCCCAGGATTGTGTCCAGATGGCTTTTGAGTATCTCCAGGGAAGGAGACTGCACAGCCTCTCTGGGCAACCTGTGCCAGTGCTCCGTCACCCTCCCAGCCCAGAAGGTTTTTCCTCCTGTGCACATGGAACTGCCTGTGGTTCAGTTTGTGCCCGTTGCCGCTTGTCCTGTTGCTGGGACCACTGAGAAGAGTCTGGCCCCATCCCCTCGACACCCTCCCTTCACATACTTGTACGCATTGATGCGATCCCCTCTCAGTCTTCTCTTCTCCAGGCTCTACAGGCCCGGCTCTCGCAGCCTTTCTTCACAGGAGACGTGCTCCAGGCAGCCCCTCATCATCTTTGTAGCCCTCCACTGGACTCTCTCCAGTAGGGCCATGTCTCTCTTGTCCTGGGGAGCCCAGAATTGGACACAGTGCTCCAGGTGAGGCCTCCCCAGGGCTGAGGAGAGGGGGAGCAGTTTGGTCATGGTGAAACCTGTTACCAAGAGGCAAGGACACCATGTGTGCACTTCAGACTAGAGACATGCTGGCATAGATAGCAGGGGGCAGTGCAATGGTGAAATGGGCTTCCCACTCACAGAGCAAACCCTGCAGAGCCCAGGGCCAGCAGGAACCAGAGGTGGGCTGTGCAGGAATGGCAGGAGAGGGCTTTGCTGAGCAAGTGACCTCTGCAGCACCTTGTTCCCTGTGAGAGACTTGAAGCGCTCTCTGGGAAGGCCAAGGTGTGCCTGAGGAAGTCCCTGGGCCTGGACAGCCTGCAAGCCAGCTGCCCTGTGGATGTCATTAGCACAGTCCCTGATGATATCATCTGGGTCTGAGAAGAGGTTCGGGGGAAGGAAAGCTGGAAGATTTATTTAAGAGTGCAGGGACATGAGTGGAGAGCTTGGTGTGCTGTGCTTCGCATTGATGAAGCACACTTGGCTGTAGATGGGGTGGACTTGGCCTAAAGGCAGAGGTGGGATTAAGTTGTTTGGGCCCAGGTAGGAAATCTGAGATGCCCTGGGCACTTCCCCAGCAGCCACTCCAAAAGGGCATGGTTTTTCTGTAGGTCCCACGCTGTATCTGCTCGAAACGTGTGGTTGTGCTGGACACCCCAGGCAGTCAACATGGCCCCTTCCAGCCTCTTTTTATGTCGTTAAGGCAAGTGTCTGCACTGAATTACATTAGCTGTTTGCTCTGTAGGGATCTGCATGTGTCTGAGCTTCATAGTAAGTGGCGAGAGCTCTCGTAGTAGTAGGCATCGAGGGTCATTTCAGATGAGCACCTGGCCCCCACTTGATGCTCTAGAAGGATGTGGTCTCACAGTTGCTCCATCAGAGCAAGCAGGCACCGGCACATGCCTTGGACCACCTCTGTCTCTTCTCATGTCACTAGGTGCTTGTGTGCGGGGGACTGAGACCCACTGCCCATCGCCATTGATTGTAAAGGGAGCTTAGACAAGGAGCGCGCCTGCAGACATCTCTGTTGTGCACATGTCAGCTTTGGCAGAGGGAATCTCACCTCCTGTGAATTTGTGGAGTTCATGGGACTACACACCTGCAGGTCGCGCCATGCAGCTTTGTCCGTGTCCCTGAGGTGCCCAAGTCCCTCTCTGTAACTTCTGGGGCTCTGGGCAATGCAGTGTCAGGGCTTGGAATGAGCCAAGCTGGGCTGCAAGCTGCTCTCCAGAAGGGCACAGGTCTCCCATTGCATCTCCGTATCATCTAGGAACGCCGTGGAAAAGCCACCTAGGTATTAAGGCCATGAAAATGCTGCTGGGCAGTGGGATGTGGGCAGCTGAAAGGAGCCCAGTGTCTCCCTGGCTAGAAGGGGAACGTTGAGACTTGCCTCAGATGCTCGGAGGAAGGGTGCTGAGTGTGTTGATCTGCACTTTGGAAGGGGATTCCTCTGCTCTCAGCAGTGTCATTCCTTTTTAGGGCAACATGGGTGCAATTGTCCTCCACCTCAGAGGTGTGAGCACAGGACAGCTGGGAACAAGACATATGGACAGGCCAGCTCTCCACACTCTGCACTAAAGCCAGAGTGAATCCTTTTGCCTCTCAGGAATCCCAGCTGTTCGCTCTGAGTGCAGGAGCAATGCTGAGAATGTCTGTCTCCTCGTGGCAAACTCAGCTGGCACAAACTGGAGCTCAAGCCATGGAGCTCAATGACAGTCCTTCCGAGATGGGTGTGTTATAAAGGTCCGCAGGCATTCACCACTAAGGCAGAGTCAGACTCTTATACGATCGTTTGTTTCAGCTGGAGCTGGGTGCCTCCAAAGAGGGACCCAGAACAAAGACATTCTGGGCTAATTATACTCCTTCCAGTCTTATTTCCCCGCCTGCCAGTGACAGTCTCTTCCAGTCTTCTTTCCTGAGTTGCTGGTCTCTTTCCTTGTAAATGGATTGTGTCTACATCCCAGGACGGTTGCTGTGTTCCTGCTTCAAAGTGCCTTATCTTATCCGGAGGCTAACCGTGACCTCTGTCCATTGTGTTCTGTATGTTGGAGGGCTGATTCTGGCTACTTCTGCAGTTGTTGCGTCAGCAGCAGCCCACAGGTTCGGTAAAAGCTTCAGCCTGCAGGCTTCAGGGCATTATTTTAAATAAAATAATTACTTATTTAAATGATTTTACAGCATAGAAACAGCTCGAAGTGGGTGCCTCTGGAGAAGGACACCGGACAAAGAAATATGGGGATAATTAGACCCCTTACAATTTTATTTTCCCACCTGCCAGTGAAGGCCTCCTCCAATCTTCTTTACTGAGTCGGTGGTCTCTCCCCTTCTGATTGGTGTCTCTCTCCTTCTGACAGCTCCTGGCCTACAGCCCAGGCTGGATGCCATGTCCTTGTTTCTCCCAGGCCCTTATCTCCTCCAAGGTCAACCCCAACCCACGTGCATCCCATCTTGTCTCCTGCAGTCTACTTTGTAGCCTCATGAGCTAGTTTTGTATCTTTGTCAGCTAGTTTTAACTGGTTTGGCAGTTACAACATTGGCAAGGTCACATCCCCCGCAAAGTTTCTGGAGTTCAAGGACAGTTCAGCCTTGAGGCCTGCAGGCTTCATCTACTTTAGGCACTGATGCTAAGCAAGAGTGAGACTTATGCGAAGCGGAAGCTAAATCGGCTACAATTTCCTTCTCCAACAGTCCTCCCTTGGTTTCTATGAGCACACCTGCTGGATACATATATTGGGGTAGAGTATTTGTGCACATCATAGAGGAGAATGTGAGGCACTTTTTCTCCTTTTTTTTTTTTTTTTTTGTGAAGTTTACCTTAGATTAAATAATCTAATGAAAAGGCGCCCAGGTGTTGCTGGGTTGTTAAGAAAGCCTTACTGCACGGATTTGGTTTGGAGACTCAAGAACTGAGATGCAGCTGTGCTTTTGCAGCCGGGCACTAATTCGTGAAGCACAAAGTATAGGCATTCCTCTTTTTCGATTGTAATCCCGTTCCCAATAGTGCGTTATGACAAACAAGAAGTTACGTTACCATTTTTAGTTATTGAAGGCAGAACACTGAAGGAGATAAGCCCGCCTTAACTAGGATAATCCTTCTGTTAAGCAAACATGAAGATGGTACTGCTCTTTTGGAAGTTTGTCTGCAGCTCTTGAAAAAGCAGGTATCTCCCTAAGAGACAGCATCTCGAAGATGTACACAATATGCTAAACATTTCTCTCTCCTCAGAGTTTCTGGATTCCCCTGTCTCTAGTCATTGTGAATACTGTCCACCCTCCCAAGCTGATCCGCTTGCCTGGGGGCTCCTTACTCCTGGGGGCCTTCTTGGACAAAGGGGACATTCTCTCTGCATACGTCCTACATTGCCACAGAAATAACATTCCGGTCCCTCACTGTCTGCCCATCTTCTCCTGTCCCCTTCTCGTCCTTGCCCTTGGCATTGCCCTAGCCTTCCTCGGCCTCCTCTGTCTCTTCCTCTACCCCTTCCTCTAATTTGCAAGTTCCGTGCTGAAGCTGCTGCTAAGAGATTAGCCTCTTCTTGGTTTTCCTTTTTCCGTTCCTTTGCTTGCTTCCCTTGCTGTTTCTCCTCTCGCCCGTCATAGACCAATACTGCCACGCTTAAAATCCTTTGTGAAGTTTCTCCTTGCCACCCTGGCATGTGCTCCTTCAACTCTTTTGGGCTATCCGGAGCGGCCTGATGGACAAAGACACTAATGGCTAGTGCATCATTCCAATTCTGGAAAGTCCTTCCCCCATAGTTCAACAAGGCTTGCCCTAGTCGTCCCCCAAAATCCCTGGCCTCTTTGTCCAAGCTCTGTCTACGCTCCTGCACTCTAGTCCAATCCACTCCTAGTTTGCTACATGCTCTAATAGCTTCTACCGAGTTCCGGAGTCCTGTCTGGCAAGCGACTCTGTCCCCTGCGTTATTGTAATCCCAATTTGGATCGTTTGCTGGCTAACGATTTGTGTTTCCCCCAGTCTGTTGTACAAACTTTGCCTCTTTATTAACTATTTTATCATCTCGCTCGTTTGGTCAGAACAACTCTCTCAAGAGCACTTGGGTATCCCGCCAGTTTGGTCAGAACAACTCTCTCAAGAGTACTTGGGTATCCCGCCAGTTTGGATTATACCCAGTGCATATCTATTAGAAAACAGCTGAGCGCTCCTTTCCGCATCCTCCCTCAACCTGGGCATTTTGCTTGCCCACAATGCTCAATCACTCGGACTCCAGGGTTGGCTAGTAAATACATGCAGTACCACGTGAGGGGGGTTAGCTCCCCCACCCCGCCCCCGCTGCACTCGGTTGTAGTGCTGCTGCATTAGGTAAAACATTAGCAACCATAGGATGGAGGCCTGCCACGGGAGGAGGGGAAGTCTGAGTAAGAGGAGGAGAGGGACAGATAGACAGATCTTCGGGAGGCGCCACCGGAGGAGTGTAAGGCGGAGCAGTAGCTCCTGGGGCGTTATTTGGGACACCTATATCTGCTGCAGCAAGAGTAGTTTTACAGAGGGTGCCGTTTGTCCTCCTTGGATCTCGCCGGTCCCACATCCAATTATCCCCACACATACCAATAATCCATTCAGTGAGGCTTTTCATCTTCCAATATAAGCTGTAGCAGAGCTCATTTCTTAGAATCGAAGGATCCTTCCTTGGGTTAACCCCCACATTAATTGTAAGATGGACAATCATCCTGACATAAAGGGACAGCTAACTAGCTAGGGATCGATTTGACTGTAACGGCTTTTTTCTCCTTTTTGTTCCTTTTCCTTTTCTAAATTTGGATGTTTGGAGCCAAGAGGGTGCAATGGTGGTTGGCTACACTGCCATCTGGGGTGCCAAAGTGCTGTGGAAACACTTTGATCCTAGGTTTCCAAGAAGCAGAGCCTCACGCACATCTAGCAGCAAAATTTTATTTCTTGAAATGATGGTGCAGCATAGTAACTGCTGGAGCTGGGTGCCTCCAGGGAGGGACCTTGAACAAAGGAATTCTGGCCTAATTAGACCCTTTACAGTTTTATTTCCCACCTGCCAGGGAAGGTCTCCCCCAATCTTCTTTACTGAGTCTTCTTTACTCTCCTTCTGGTTGGTCTTGGCCTTCAGCCCACACTGGTTGCCATGTCCTTGTTTCCCACAGTCCCTTATCTCCTCCGAGGTCAACCCCAACCCACGTGCATCCCATCTTGTCCCCTGCAGTCTACTTTTTAGCCCCATGAGCTAGCTGTGTATCTTTATTAGCTGCTTTTAATGGGTTTGGCCGTTACATGCTCAGCAATGATTCTGGAGTTCATGGACGGTTCGGCCTTGAGGCCTGCATGCGCAGGGTAGGCAGTGGCGATAGAAACAGAGCTGCATGTCATACCCCAGCTCTGCCCTTCCACCTGAGATGCAAGCCCTGAAGACAGCAGGGGCCTGCTCTTGCCCTGGGGTGACTGGAGAGGGCAGGGGAGGCCAAAGCTTTTCTCCCCCTTTCCCTTGGCTATTGTGGGCCAGCAGAGCAGTTGACGCTTTGCAGCAAAACCAAAGTGTGTCAGGCCGCTCTACGCTGGCCTGGCATATTGGAACGAGTGGACACCCCGTCCCCCCCAGGACAAGCCAGATTCATGCAGGCAGCAAGTTTTGCCCCTTGCCTTTGGCTCCCTAAAAAAAGAACACTCACTCCGGCTGAGGAAACGGGGCTGTATCTTTGCGGGAAGCCCAACAAAGCCATGAAGCGGTAGCACAACAGGGGCTGTGCTTGAGGAGTCGAGCTGTCCTGGGGCTGCGGGAGATGCCAGCAATGAGCCAGACCTTCCAGCACACTTGCGTGTGTGCGTGGTGTGCAGCACCATGGCATTGGCACAGCTGCGTCAGCTCTGCTCAAACAGAGTCACGTCCTGGCGGGAGGGTGCCACCTCGCCCATGCTCTCGGGAGCCAGGGACACAGTGCTCCGAGGTGGAATCTTGATGTTCTCCTTGGCACCCTCAGGTTCATGATGGTCTGTGACACCAGGCAACGGACTAAAGGTTCTGCATCATTTTCCAGGGGCTGGAGGGCTGCGAGAGAAAGGCACCGAGCTGAGAACAGACTCCCACCTTTGCAGAGATCCCAGGAATCCCCCCCCAGGCAGGGCCAGCCCCACTCAGCTCTTCCCATGCGGAGGAGGCAGCAGGTAAGACAAATGGATCAGCTGGCACTTGCAGGTCGGCCAAGCCCCAGATGCGCCCCAAATACCCCCTGCTCTCCCCCACATAGGGACACAGAGCCTTCCTCACCTGGGGCAGGCCAGTGAACTGCAGCTCACTTCCCAGCCTCCTCCCTCCTCCCTGCCAGGGCTGCCTGACACAGCGCTGCTCTCACTCACCAGTGCACAGCTCCTGCACCTTCTCCTTCCTCCGCTTCTTCACTTGCTGCCCGATGAGCCCTAGGCAAACACCTCCGCTCACCCCTCATACTCCCCAGCAAGCCCCCAGCAGCACAGCTCCCATCTGGCCTTGCCAGCTTGGCCATGCAGCCTGCTCCCCTTGGGCAAGGCTGGCCCCAGCCCCGTCCCCACGGTGCAGGACCCAGGGACGGTGGGAGGGACTGAAGACCCTCCTGTGTGCCCGTCTGGGTGGGCAGGCATGGCCCTGGGCTTGTGGCTCACCAATGAACCTCACAGCTGCCTCCCGCAAGGATGCGTCCGGGTTCTCCAGGTAAGGCAGGCTCTGGCGCAGGTGTTGCTCCGCTCTGCTCCTGTCCCTCAGCAGCTGCAGACAGCACAAGGACAGGGGGTTGGCACCGAGCCTCCCCAGAAGGCCAGGCCTGTCCCTCCTCCCAGCTCCGGCCTCCTCTTCCTTCCTGTTCACGCCTCCCAGCTAGAAGCTGGCTGGTAGCCAGGTTCAGAGGGAGCAGAGGGCAGAGCGGGGCCTGCGGGTGCTGAGATCCCCGCCATGCTTCTGCCAAGGCCCAGCCAGGCCAGGGGCCCCTTCAGCACCCCAGCGGGCACTTAGAGTAGAGGGCTCTGGGCTGCAGCAGTGCGTGAGGGGCACAGCTGTGCACCCTGCCCACTGGCCATGGCGGCAGGCCTCATCCCGCCGCGGCCCCGGGGGCTTTGGCCACGTCCTTACCACGCACTCCCCGATCTTCCATGTCTCCGCTCTTCTGGCCAGCTGCTTGAGCTCCTCCCACTTGAGGAACTGTGCAGCGCTCACCAGGGCTTCCTGAGAGGCCTGCAGAGCAACAGAGACCAGGAGATGCCACCGCAGCCACGGCAGGACACCCTGGGTCCCCCTCGTCTTGGCAAGGCTCCCAGCCTTTCCCAGCCCCAAATGGCACGACGCAGCGTGCCACTAGGTCTGGCCCTCCCTGAAGGCAGAGGCAGCTCTGCCTTGTCCTTCGGCACACAGGAAGCTGCACCTCATGCTGCCATGCGTTCCAAGGCACACTTGGCAGCAGCCCTTGCCTTGCTGCTCACCTCCACCCACGGCATGTCAGCATTGCTTCCCCAAAACACTGCTCCCTACCTGGGCCACTCTCTGCACCTTGTCACTCATGTGGAGGAAGAGCGGCACCAGGCTCCTCTGTGCATGCTGCTTCAGGTTCCGTTTGTTCTTCCCCACCACAATCTCCAGCAGGTCTTTGAAGAGGAGCATGGAGAGCTCTCGCACTCTGCTGTCTTCCTGCAGGCAGGGAGGAGAGGAGGGGAGGCCTCAGCAACGACTCCAGGAACGGGGCCCGACAAGAGCGTTTGCCGTGGCAAGGCCTCGTCCTCTCCGGGCACAACTGTCCCCCAGCCCGGCCAGAGGTCGGAGCTGAGGACAAGCCTCTGCTGAGGCAGCCTGGACAATGAGGGTTGTCGGCAGCAGCACGACAAGCCTCCCTGGGCTCTGTCTCCCTCTCCCTCTGGAGGGAGCTTCTTGGATTTCCCGAGGCCTCCATCAGGGCCCCCGCACACAACAAGAGGACAGAAAGGGACAGCCCCGCGGCACGGCCTCTCCCTCGCTCTCTAGCCTGCTCCTACCTCTCTGCTCATCGCTGCCCCAGGCCACGGCAAGCGCCGCACGCAGTCAAGCACGAGACGCAGCAGCCGAGAGCAGACAGGGGGCTGGTTTGCTCTACTCCCACAGCCCTGGACACCAAGGCCAGCACAGGGCATGGGCTGAGAACCACAGGGCAAAAGGTTTCCTGACATACAGCAGGGCCTGTGCGGGGACGTGCCAACAGGCACGTATGCAGAGGGGCACACAGCACCCAGACCACGCATACGGACCCCCGGACACACCAGCAGAGCCCCGGCTCTCCCATCAGCCTTACGTCATCAAAGCGAGGCAGAAGCTTCTCGGCCAGCTGCAGAACAATCGGGTTGGAGCCCTTCTGTTCCAGGTAGCTGAGGATGTTTCTCAGCAGCATCAGGCTTCCCACACGCACTTCCCTGCAAGCATCCTGCAGCCACTCCATGCTGTCTGGGAGCAGGCTCTGCATTCTCCTTTTCTGTGGGAAACACACAACTTTATTTGTGGGAAGCAAGGCCAGACCCCCCCCCGCCCCCCGCCCGCCCAAAAGTGCTCTGCCTGCTCTTTTCCCATCAGGGCTCAGTGGCCAGGGCCAGGGCTCTGCACACACGCAGGCCTTGGGCACAGAGGCTGCAGTGCAGGGCACAGATCTGCAAGGGGGCCCTCAGCATGCACTGGCCTCTGTAGGGAGCAAAGCTGCTGCCTCAAGGCCCAGGAGCAGCTGGCTGCCTTAGCCCGGCCCTGTGCTCCAGCTCATTGTCCCTCTCCCAGATCTTCCCGCTGGGCACTGGTGCCTTTCTCCTTGTGCAGCACGGCCAAGGGCCTGGCATGACACTCGGGGCAGATGAATGGGGCAGCGGAGACTTGGGAGCAGCTACCACACCTCCGGATTGCCAGCCAAGTCCAAGCCACTCTCTGACCCAGTGTCTCCTGTCAAGCCCCAGGCTGCCAGCATGGCTTCACCCGCCTGCCCCCCTCCTCACCATCTTGGGTCTATTCAACAGGGCCACGAGGCCTCTGAACGCCAGTCTGCGCATCTCCAGGCTCTCACTCTGCGCATAACCCTGGATGAGTGGCAGGACCTCCTCATCCATGTCGGCAAGGTCAGGGCATTCCAGCAGCTGAAATGGACACAGCACTGAAAGACTGGCACAGCCGGCAGCACTGCCCGCAGCGTGCAGCTCTCCATCCCACCCACCATCCAGGGCAAGGGCACCAGGCCCTCACAAAGCTCAGCCCAAACACAGCAGGCATTGTGCAGACACCCCTGGGCCCTGCTCCCAGCCCCGCGCCTCACGGCACACTGCACACACTGCTCGCCTCCTCCTCCCGTCCCCTGAACCCTCCGCAGCCTCTTGTTCTCATCCCTTGGAGGAGCAATTGAACACAGACAGCTGCCACAAAGCAGGCACGAAATACAAGTGCTTACGAGTGGTCGCCCAGCAGAAACGAGCCAAGGCCGGGGCTACTACCAGGAGCGTATGCATTGCCCCAGCTCCATTCACCAGCATCACCCCACACGCATGTGCACAAGCGAGCACAGCATTTAGAGGCCCCTCCAGAGAGGCACTGCTTGCCATGAGGCCCACCTCGACAAAGAAAGCCATGACGGGCAGCTGATGAAACTGGTCCTCCCTCCTCAGCAGCCTTGCCAGCTGGCGGAAGATCCAGCGACGCAGGTGACTGGCAGCCCCCCTCATTGCTCTGTCAGAGGCAAGAAGGCAGTGTTGGGCCTCAGCCGAGCAGGCAAACCTCCTCTGGCATCGCTCTGCTTGGCACGCAGCTCCTGCAGCCAGCGGCATTTGCTCATGGAGCACTGCTCTTGCCCTACCACACCTTGCCATTAGAAAGTCAGCGTCAGGCATCATTACGTTCCTCTTGGTGGGAGACCGGAGAAACAGCCTTCCTGCCCAGGCGGCATGGCCTGCCCACACATCCCCTCTCCTGCCCGCTTTGGATTCCTGTGCCCCTGGGCCCTCCCCAGGTTCTCCTGCGCACGACCCTCTCCCACAGCTCCTAACACCACCTGCTCCCCCAGCAGCTCTCCAAGCTGCGCAGCATGGCAGCTCCCAGGGCCCTTCTGCTGGGCGAGCCCTTGCCACAAGGGCTGAGGCTGCAGCCTCTTTCTTGGAGAAGTGGCGTTCCCCCTCCCCCACCAAGAAGCACATGGGGAGGCACACCCCACAGCCAGGGAAGAGGTGCTGGGCCAGAGCAGGCCGGAAAGGGCTCTACCTGGCCAGCACCACCACTCCCTTCTGCGAGGTGTCCGCATGCAGAAATAGGTCCCAGCCGCCCTTCCTCTCAACAGTCACGGCTACGGTCTCATAGTGGGTGCAGCGCAGCAGACTTTTCATGGCCTGCACGGCGCACCTGCATGCAGAGCAAAGCCCAGGTCACACTGGCAGCCCGGCCCTGCCTCCAGGTGCAGCGCAGAGACAGGGCGAGCGGGATCGAGCACCTGACGTGGCTGGTGGGACGGGACTCATCCCGTTGGCATTCCCTCAAGAAGATATTTGCTTCCTGGTGGCTGAACTCTGCTGTGAAGACCATCTGCAAGAGCAGCGCCAGGAAGAGCTGGGGGAAAAACGCCTTCACCGCCTCTGGGCAGACGGGCTCCCGGATGATCTCACACAGTGCCCTCGTTGCCTGCAGAAAACACTCAGTCACACCTCTCACTCCCGAGCAGTCCCCGGCATGCTTCCACAGCCCTCCAGGTGGGAGGCTCGAGCACAGCCTTGGAGCATGGGAAGTGCAGCTGGAGGCCTCAGCCTGGCTGCCTGACCAGGGCCAGCGCCCGCAGGCTCTTGGGCCTCAGCTCCTGGTTGTACACAGTGAGCCTTCCTGCCTCAGCATGACCATCACCTCGGCAGGCTTCGTGTAGCGTGCACGCTCGGCCAGGCTCCCTGTCCCAGGCCGTGCTGCCTGCCCAGGTTTTGCAGGAGCCCTACTCCTGCCCCTCACCTTGCCCCCAACCCGACCCTGGCTTTCCAGCCTGCTGAGCGAGGTCGGCGGATGCAGGGACAGCGTCGGATGGAGATTTCCTGGGCATGGCCAGCCTGGCTGTTGGTGTGCAGAGAGGCCAGGCAGCACTTGGCAGCCCTGTGCGCTGGCACAGTCGGAGGCCTGGCGCTGGGCATGTTGTAGCCATGGGCCCAGGAGAGGTCCCTGCTTGGGGGCACACGGGCAGCGGAGAGGGGGAGGGGGCCCAGGGAGGCAGGCACCAGCCTGGGGGCACGGGAGGCCTCGTCCCCTAACTCACGGCCAGCGGAAGGATGCAGTTGTTGTCCCTGTCGGAGCTGGACTGCTTGCGCAGTGGCCGCTCCTCCAGCAAGCTCAGCAGCTCCCGCAGCATGTCCGGCGCAAGCATCGGCTTATCCATCAGCACCTTCCACATGCTCACGGCAGTGCTGCAGGCCCAGAGCGCCTTGTCAGTGGCACTTCCTTGGCCGCAGCACCGTAGCCTGGGCCAGCCCTGGAGGTCCCCAGCTGTGTGCCAGCCCTGCCCCTGCCCACCCCCTCCTCCCTGGCAGCCCCAAGAGGGTCCTGCCCAGGCAGGCAGCACATGACCAAGCTGAAGCCCCTTGCGCGGCAGGGAGCGTGCAGAGCCGCTGCGCTCTGCGGCTCAAGGCAGGGACACTTGCTCAGCTCTGGCTCCTCAAGGCCTGCTTGAGGCACCAGGGCTGGGAAACGGTGGGCGAGACACAGGGCCCTGCCCCTCAGCCGTGTGCTGGCCATCTGCTTGCCTCTGGCCCTCTTTGGGCCCTTCTCCCCATGGCCAAGGAGCCACTGGAGCCCGTCCAGGCTGACGGGCCCCATACCTGTTGCACAGTGGCGAGCAGTACAGCAGGCTCACGGTCACCTCGCTGGGCTCCAAGCAGGCCAGCTGGCAAAGGGTCTTGTTTAGGGTGACCCGGGCCGACAGCTCCCTCACATACTTCACGTTCCTGTAGAGGCACCTTATGATGCGTGGCACCTGGAAGACACAAGGCGGACGGTGAGGCTGCTCCCAGAGAGCAGCCAATACCCCAGCTCCCACTCACTTCTCCTTCCCTCTCCACCACTCCCACCGCTCCTTGCTGCCTTCCAAGGGGCTCCGCTGCCCACGAACACTGGCTCTCGGCGGGGAAACAGCGCCCCAGAGGGTCGAGCCCCACGCACGCCAGCCCCAGGCTCCTTACATCTTCCAGCACAGAGAAAGCGTCCAGCAGGAACATGGTCAGCATGTGGGAAGCCACCTCCGTATTGTAGGTGCTGCAGTTCCTCATGCCCTCGATGGCTGTGACAATGACGTCTGTCCTTTCGGAAGGCTGCAGGTTTTTCACAAACAGCTGGGGCAGAAAGGACCCAGGAGAGAAGAAATGTCACGCTGCGGGCCGCACTACTGCTGCTTAGCTAAGCAGTGGATGTGGCTCTGGAGAGAGGTGCGGGGCAGTGCTGGCACCGTGGCCCAGGAGAGCCAGGAGCACGCGCTGTGCTGGGTAGCAGCAGCATGGGGCATGTGGCCAGAGGGCCACCAGGGCAAGGCAGGATGCTCGGGAGCAGGCTCACAGTGCACTGGCTCTGCAGGCAACCCTAGCTTGCCGGTGGCCAGCAGGCTGCAGCTGCTGCTGGGACTCTTGGAGCCAAGCCTCTGGCTAGTCCCCCCGCTCAGGGACAGCGGGAGACACAGCAGTGAGAGCAGGGCTGCTACCAGGCAGCAACCAGTACTCTAGGTGCCACTCAGAGCTGCTTCCTTCTCCACCACCACCTCTGCATCAACCCCAAGGCCCCCTCAGCCCCACTCGTTAGGCATCCCTTTGCTCATCCACGTCTCCTCAGGACCCCATGGCCAACAGTCCCAGCAAGGGAAGTGCTCCTCACCCTCATGATCACGCTCATGTTGCTCGTCCACGAAAGGCAGAGCTCATTGTCGGCTTCCCTCTCCTTCTGGGGCTCCACATACTCTGGATCATCCTGCAGCATCGCCCGGCCTGAACAGCAGCAGAAAGACACAGCGGTCAGCAGGAGTCATGCAGAGCTGCAGCTGGCAGACTCATGGCATCAGAGAGAAACCAGCCTGGCAGAGACAAAGGGCATGCCACGAATGGATGGGGAGCAGGATTCCCAGGGAGGGTCGGGGCCTATTCCAGGGCAGAGAAGGGCAACTGCTTCAAAGGGTACCAAAAGCCTCACGGGCTTTCCGGTGCGAAGCCCGACACAAACCGTAGCCTCTGAGCAGGGGCTGCTGAGCGTTTTCCAGGCCAGTGGTATCCAGGACAGGTACTAAGAGCCCACTCCCCTGCTCCTACATCAGCCGCGCCTCCTGCTCCTTTGCCTCACTGAGCAGAGGGGCCGAGGCAGTGCGATGCCTTCCCCGGCCTTGCCAGCGTGGCTGCGTGCAGAAGCACACAGCCCAGCACAGCTTCTCTTACGTTTTCGCTGCACGACGAATCTGAAGAGGCAATGAAGAGCATCCAAGGCCCCGCCCTTGGTCTCCGCGTCCTCGTAAGCACAGCAAAGGATGAGACAGCCCACCAGCTGTCCCAGCATCGGCACGGGGATCTTCCCATAGCAGGCAGGGCTCTCATCCACTCCTCCAAAGGGGTGCCACACCTGGGCAAGGCGGGTGGGACAGGTAGAAGGGCTGACGGGAGGCAGTCGCCACCAAAGCCCTGAAGCCAAGACTCTGCCCAGGCATGGATCCCAGCGGAGCCAAAGCTCTCGAGGGCCCTGCAGGCCTTGCCTCCCAAAGCAGCAGCCCAGCAAAGGCAGCACTGCCAGGCTGCGGCTCACATCATGCTCCGCGCGCACTGCTCCCCTGCACAGGGCTGGGGGCACAGCTGGCTCCTGCGACAAAGGGACTGCAGAGAAAAGCCCATGGAGAGAGGGCCAAAGAGCTTTGCTTCAGGGCAGAGCCTTGCTCAGTGCCTTAACCTGTGCCCACGCTTCCCTCCGAGGGACCCCCTGAGCTGCACTGTGCTCTGGGCTGCTGCAAAGGGCCAAAGCGGGGGCTGCACGGTGCTTGGCTCCTTACCTCCAGCGAGGAATAGTTGGCCAGCAACTTGCTCAGCCTCCCAATCCTCCCCACGGCCCTCTCACGCACAGCTGCTCTCTCCGTCTTGGTGAAGGGCAGCAGCATCTGCAAGGAGAAAGGCTACTGCTCTGCCCGGGGAGCTGACGCCCACTCCAGCAGAAGCAGCTCTGCTAAGCGCCTGCCTGCAGTCCTACAGTGCACCAAGGCTTCCTCGGAGCTAGAGCCAAGCCTGGAATGGCCTTCCTGCCCCTACAGGCCCCAGCCTGCAAGGCCCACCTTGCCCTCAGGCAGCCAGCCACACCCAAGCCCCCTCCCAGCCTCTGCTCCTGGCCATGCACATGGCCCCGGGTGCCCTCTTCAGGATGGCAGGCCTTTCAGGCCACACCTTCCCTAGGGGTCTGCAGTGGGCAGCCTGGCCTCCGGCCTCCTGGCATGGCAGAAGAACCAAGCTTCCGGCCTCGGCTCCCCTTGCAGCACGGGCAGCTCCCAGTGGGTCTCTGCCCCATTCCGATCTGGCAAGGAAAGCACAAGGCACGCGGAGGCAGGGGGGCAGCAGCACCAGCTGCCATCAGTGCAGTGCCTAGAGAAGAAGGGTGACATTCCTCCCACTGCTTTGGTGCAAGGAGAGCTTTGGGGGCAGAGGTGGCCCAGGAGTGCTCATGGGGGCAAGGTGTTCCCAAGAGCCTGGAGGATGTTTGGGGTGGGAAGGGACTTGGGCTGTAGCCAGGGGGCACTGGGCTCACAGAAGAGCCCAGTGGGGAACCTCCGCTCACCCAAGCGAGAAACGCCCCCTGCCTGCAGCGTGCTGCCTGTACATGGCACTCAGGGGGGGAATGTCCACTCGAGGGTGTCACTTCCCTCTGGGCTGAGGAACAGGCCCAATGCAGCCCACTCTTTGCAAATGCCACACCTGCAAGATCTTCTGCAGCTCCAGGAGGCTGGAAGTGGCCGACTTGAGCACCAGCACCTCCAACATGTTGTCCATGGCATCGAGGGTCTGCAAGGAGGACAGGGGGTTGTGGCATTCCTTCCCCACTGCCTCTGACCCACAGCAGACTCAGTTGAACCCCTGCTGCCCAGCGAGGACACCCGCTGCCCTGCACGGGCCAACGAGAGGCCTCAGGGCAGGAGACCTGCTGTGCACGGACCAGCCCCTGGGCACTGCCCATGGCCCAGCCCACGGGAAGGGCATGAAGGCAGGAGGGTGGGAAAACAAAGCTGAGATCCTGCCCAGCCTTGGAGCTGACAGTCACCTCTCAGCACAGCGGAGCCAGGGGCAAGCCCAGAGGGGCTGGCGGGCTCCCTGTAGCTCACCCAGCACCTACCTTGGAGTAGAGGGACATGTCCACGGTCTCCATGTCTTCTCTTGGAGGAAGCAAGAAGACACTCTTGAAGCAGGCATGGAGAAGGCTGCTCTTTTTGCCCTCCAGAACCGGCTCCACTGCACTGCAAAGAGAGAGCGAGAGAGAGAGAGAGAGAGATGCCTGTTGGACACTGGTGCTGGGAGCAGTGCCTGGATGCCCTGGGGAGGTGGCTGTGGGCCGCTGGGGCAGGAGTCCCCCGGCTGCTACAGAGAGCACGTGAGGGAGCCCTGCAGGGAGGCACCTCCTCCCTCCATGAACTGGCCCAGGGCCAGAGGAGAGCCCAGGCAGCTAGGCCTCCCCCCTTCTCTACCACCTGCCTCCCCTTCTGCACTACAAGCCAAGGGGCCCTGGGGAGCTGCAGCAGGCAACCCTCTGCCCTCCCATCTGCCCTACTGACAAGCCTGGGCCAGGGGAGAGCAGAAGCGCAGCAGACAGCACCGCCAGCCTCCTCCCACCATGGTGCACACCTCCCAGCCAGGGACGGTGCCATCAGGCACATGCTGTGCACAGGTCCTGGCCAAACCAGGGGCTCTGCTAGCTACCTCATTGCCGTGATAGCAAGCATGGCTTGCTGGCGCACTGCTGTGCCCAGGCGCTCCAAGGGCTCCTCTTCCAGCAGCACCTGCACAGCACAACCGGCAGTCAGCGCGGCAACTGCCATCACCCAGCACCAGCAGACCCAGGGCCCAGCTGGCCTTGCCCCTGTCCTCACACCTGCTGCCTCTCCCCTCACCTCGATATGCTCGGCCAGCTCGTGTCGGCAGCAGAACACCTCCAGGCCCCAGGACAAGGTCTTGGCGCTGCTGCCTCCACAGAGGGTGCCGATGGACGCTAGAAACTTCAGCTTCTGCGCCTCTTGCTGACAGACGGGGAAGAGAGACAGAGTGAGCGCGAGAGGAGACAGGAAAGGCCAGCAGGACCAGAGCAGCCAGGGGGCTGCAGTGCTGGGCGGGACCCCGGACGGCAGCAGCTCTGCACAGCCAGCACCTCCCCAGCAGCCTGCCAGCAGACATGGGCGGACCCGCAGGGAGACCCAGGCACAGCCCCCATGGAAACGGCTGCACTTACCTGTTCTCGGCCACCCACAAAGGCCTGGATGAAGTCCAAGGCTTCCTCATCCTCTCTGGACAGCTCGGACCAGCTGCTGATGGAAAACCTTGCACCTGAGAAAGGAAGAGAGCCGGGAGCACTGCAGAGATGGAGGGCAGGCAGCAGAGAGCCGCGCAGTGAGCTCTGCCCGCCGGCCAGCCATGGGCCTGCTCCCGGGCACGCAGTCTCCCCCAGGCTGCTCAAGGCTGCACGGTGCCCAGCACATGAGCTGCCCTGCTGCAGCCAGCCAGCCAGGGCAAACCTCAACTGCACCAGGCTGGGGAACGTGCTGCCAGACAGGCAGCATCCCTCCTCCTGCCACGGAGCTGCCGCTCGCTGCCCGTCCCAGGCAGCAGGAGCTGCGTCCATCTGCGCTCTCCCTCCTGGGCGCATGCTGCGCTGGGGCCAGCTCCCAAGCCCCGAGCGGGCCCTGGCATCCGGGCACCGCTGTGCCACCACCCCGGGCACCCCGACACCACGTGCTGGGGAGATGGGAGCCCGGCGCAGAGCAGGGTGCGCTCCCCGGCCCTCACCCCAGCCCGGCCCAGCCCCACGGGGGCTCACTCACCTCTCCGCCACGCCTGGGACTCGAACCCCTCCAAGGGCCTCGAGGCAGAGCTGCTCTCCTCGGCAACCCTGTCCTGCTCCTGGGATGCCCGGCGCGGGCAGCCGTACTCCTGCTCCCAGGCCACCCGTGGGCGGCTGGGGGGTCTCTCCGTCATCCTGCGGCACGGAGCAGAGGCAGGAGGGGGACACTTGTTTAATGCAGAGCTGGGGAGGGTCCCCACGGGGGTGGGGGCAGCGCAGTCAAAGGTCCCCGCGCCCGTCCCGGCCCTGGAGCCAGCTCTCCTGTGCCTCAGCCCCTGCCGCAAGGTCCTGCCCCCGCCACGGCCGAGGGCCCCCGCAGCCCCGTGGCACTGCCGAGCCTGGCCCCGTCGCTCTCACCCGCAGCAGGAGCTGGCAAGGCCTCGGCAAGCGCCTCGACTCCGCGAGGCTGCCGGGGCGGCAGGGAAAGACGCGGCTGCGCTCGGGGGCTCCTCCTCGAGCTCCACGCGCTCCTGCCCTCTCCCGTCGCCGTCCGCCCGGACACTGCCCGCACCTGACAGCGCCGCCGGTGTCACAACGGGGGGGGTCACAATGGCCCCGCCGGGGGCGGCTCTGAGGTCACCTCTGCTGCGCGAGCTGCTCCAGCAGCAGCAGCCGGCGCCGCCAGGGGCTCCAGGGCCGCAGCGCGGCCGCCCCGGGCAGGAGGGAGCTGGGGCAGGGCAGGGCGAGGCAGCTCGAGGGGCCGCGCGCGGCTCCGCATGGCCAGCTCCCTCCTCTTTCATCCCCGGCTGCCCACGCCTGGCCGCACTCACCTGCTCACCACTAACCACCAGCACCACCTCAAAACCTGACCCCACCGTACCTCTTGCCCCAATCCCCTCCTCTCATCCCTCACCCCAAACTCTAACCCTCCAGCCACAACCCAGACCTCCAACCCCTTTCCCTAACTCTTGCTCCAGCCCTCACCGGCATCTCCAACCCTCAGCCCTAGACAACAAATGCTAGCCGTCACCCCAGCCCTCACCCCTGCCATAGCCCACTCCCCCACAAAGCTAGCCAACGCTCACAGCAAGCACCAGAAACCCGCAGCACAACCACCAAACCTCGCCCCACGCCTCACCCAACCCCTCACCCCATGCAGCCAGCTCTCGTCCCCAGCCCTGCCCTCAACACCAGCCCCCAAGCACCAACCCCAGGGAGATGCCCGAACCCCCACTGCCAGCCCCAACCCCTTCTCCCGCCCGGCACCTGGCCCCTTCTCTGCACGGCACAGATTATTGGCCTTGCCAGTTCTGCTGGCCCCCGGGGCCGTGGCCGGGCTCCCAAGTGGGCGGAAAACCACACGGACGTCGGGCAAAGAGCTGGTGAGCAGCCTGGACTGCTTCAGGCTGGAGCACGTTGTACGGTGTAGAAATTATGCCCTCCACTCCTGCAAGTAGGAGGATGTTGGCCCGTTCAGCTGGCATGGTTGGAGCTGGAAAAGGATGCCTGCCCGTTGTCTAAAAGAAATTGTTGTAAAACCTAAAACCTTTTCCCTGTGTTTTACAAAAGCAAAACAGCTAACCTCGTGTGAACTCAAGGAGCAATTTCTCTGGGAGGACTGTATGAAAACTGAGGGGTTTTTTTTTGTTTGTTTTGAGGAGAAAAGCACTCTTTCTTTTCCAAACCCTTGAGTTGGTGTTCTTTGACCTTCATACGTGAGTCGATTTCAGCCTAGAAGGCTCTTTTCCCACCGGTAGGTGTTGATGTTGACAGAGGCACCGCTGTGCTTTCTAGTGTGGCATGCTAGCACCTATTCCAAGAAGTGGAACTCTCTCTGCTTATTGCGTTGTGGCCAAGCAATACATCCGCACAATGGAAGAAGGTTGAGGGCAGAAGCCTGGCTGTGACTGACCACAGGTGTTGCCAAGAAAGCTGGATGAATCTCAGCACAAAGGGCGCCACAGGCTGGCCTTTGTTTTAAGGCATGCCCTGGACTCCTGCAAGCACCTGAAGGCTGGAAATCCATCCTTCCAGGAGCAGAAACGATGAGCAGTAGAGGGAATGTGCTGCGCAGGTGAGCTGCAGCTGGTGCAGCAAGCATTGCTGGTTTGAAGCGGTGGCTTGCTCCTTTGCCCTTTCCCAGAGAAATGCAATCTGATAATGGATGACATCTGTAAGAACAAAGAACTGCAAAGGTGGAGTTCTTCCCGTGGAGTCCAGTGGACTTTCCACCTACCGTGTCGAGCTCAATGCAATGGGGGAGGAGAAAGATGCAATGGATGAGAGAAAGGACAGCAATGCAAGAGTGACTCTTCTCTCTTAGAATACTTCTAAGTGGGGATTGGATTTGTGGGAAGTCTGAAGTTGGCTACGTAAGTGACACCCTCCCACCATGGGAAGTGTCAGAGAAGGACATTGTATCTGATTTAGCTTCAGCTTAGTCTCAGGGCCTAAAGTAGATGAAGCCTGCGGGCCTCAAGGCCGAACTGTGAATGAACTTGAGAAACATTGCTGGCAATGTAGCTGCAAAACCATTTATGACCAGCTACTAAGGCTACAAAAGGGGCTAATGAGGATGTAAAATAGGATGCAGGAGACAAGATGGGATGCACGTGGGTTGGGGTTGACCTTGGAGGAGATAAGGGCCTGGGCTGTAGGCCAGGAGCTGTCCGAAGGAGAGAGAGAGCAGTCAGAAGGGGAGAGACCAGTGACTCAGAAAAGAAGACTGGAGGAGACTGTCACTGGCAGGTGGGGAAATAAGACTGCAAAGGGTCTGATTAGCCCAGAATGTCTTTGTTCAGGGTCCCTGCGTGGAGGCAGCCAGCTCGAGCTGTTACTTCCTGTACTGTCATTTATTCTTGTAATTCATGTCAAAGAAATAATTAATTCTGCTCCTATATGTGCATGAGACTCTGCTCCTCGGAAACCTAGGGTGGGGCCATGTCTACAACAGGAAGTCCCCTAGATGAGGGGTTTGTGTCAGTAGCTGCACAAATTCCTTTGCAAACACTGTCAAGGTCCTGGAGAATCACCGATCACAGGACGGCTGAGGTTGGAATGGACCTCTGGAGATCATCTAGTCCAACCCCCCTGCTCAAGCAGGGTCCTCCAGAGCACATTGCCCAGGACCCCACCCAGATGGCTTTTGAGTATCTCCAGGGAAGGAGACTGCACAGCCTCTCTGGGCAACCTGTGCCAGTGCTCCGTCACCCTCCCAGCCCAGAAGTTTTTCCTCCTGTGCACATGGAACTGCCTGTGGTTCAGTTTGTGCCCGTTGCCTCTTGTCCTGTCACTGGGCTCTACTGAGATCCCCTCTCAGTCTTGTCTTCTCCAGGCTCTACAGGCCGAGCTCTCGCAGCCTTTCTTCACAGGAGACATGCTGCAGTCCCCTCATCATCTTTGTAGCCCTCCGCCGGACTCTCTCCAGTAGGGCCATGTCTCTCTTGTACCCTCTTTCCAGCAGGTCAACCCCCAGCCTGTCCTGGGCCATGGAGTTCTTCCTCCCTACGTGCAGGACCCTGCACTTGCCTTTGTTGAACTTGAGAAGGTTCCTCTCTGCCCATGAGGTTGTGATTAAACAAGGTTGTGGCTCTTTTTCTGGATGGTGGACGGGTGGGATGGCAGTAGGACAAGGAGTCATGAGGGGAGGAAGGGGAATTCCATTAACTTCTGCACCTGGGTTAGGTTCTTGGGAGGGTTATTATTGTGGGAAGTGAGGACATATGCAGCGTGAGTGCCCAAGCTGTGCACGAATTCAGCCACAGTCAGGGGTGAATCCTCCTTCGGGAGAAAATCAAGATGTAGGCCGAACTGATGAATGACTAGCTGAGGAGGAATATCCTTGTGCTTGTATTCGATGTGTATGTATGTTTTTGGATGCAATCCCTTTGGCTAGTCAGGGCCGCATAACCAGGAAAGTTGCTGGAAAGCAAGTAACCTTTCTAGTGGCTACAGGGGCTACTTTATCTCTCAAGCCATGGAGCTCAATGACAGTCCTTCCGAGATGGGTGTGTTATAAAGGTCCGCAGGCATTCACCACTAAGGCAGAGTCAGACTCTTATACGATCGTTTGTTTCAGCTGGAGCTGGGTGCCTCCAAAGAGGGACCCAGAACAAAGACATTCTGGGCTAATTATACTCCTTCCAGTCTTATTTCCCCGCCTGCCAGTGACAGTCTCTTCCAGTCTTCTTTCCTGAGTTGCTGGTCTCTTTCCTTGTAAATGGATTGTGTCTACATCCCAGGACGGTTGCTGTGTTCCTGCTTCAAAGTGCCTTATCTTATCCGGAGGCTAACCGTGACCTCTGTCCATTGTGTTCTGTATGTTGGAGGGCTGATTCTGGCTGCTTCTGCAGTTGTTGCGTCAGCAGCAGCCCACAGGTTCGGTAAAAGCTTCGGCCTGCAGGCTTCAGGGCATTATTTTAAATAAAATAATTACTTATTTAAATGATTTTACAGCATAGAAACAGCTCGAAGTGGGTGCCTCTGGAGAAGGACACCGGACAAAGAAATTCTGGGGTAATTAGACCCCTTACAGTTTTATTTTCCCACCGGCCAGTGAAGGCCTCCTCCAATCTTCTTTACTGAGTCAGTGGTCTCTCCCCTTCTGATTGGTGTCTCTCTCCTTCTGACAGCTCCTGGCCTACAGCCCAGGCTGGATGCCATGTCCTTGTTTCTCCCAGGCCCTTATCTCCTCCAAGGTCAAGCCCAACCCACGTGCATCCCATCTTGTCTCCTGCAGTCTACTTTGTAGCCTCATGAGCTAGTTTTGTATCTTTGTCAGCTAGTTTTAACTGGTTTGGCAGTTACAACATTGGCAAGGTCACATCCTTCGCAAAGTTTCTGGAGTTCAAGGACAGTTCAGCCTTGAGGCCTGCAGGCTTCATCTACTTTAGGCACTGATGCTAAGCAAGAGTGAGACTTATGCGAAGCGGAAGCTAAATCGGCTACAATTTCCTTCTCCAACAGTCCTCCCTTGGTTTCTATGAGCACACCTGCTGGATACATATATTGGGGTAGAGTATTTGTGCACATCATAGAGGAGAATGTGAGGCACTTTTTCTCCTTTTTTTTTTTTTTTTTGTGAAGTTTACCTTAGATTAAATAATCTAATGAAAAGGCGCCCAGGTGTTGCTGGGTTGTTAAGAAAGCCTTACTGCACGGATTTGGTTTGGAGACTCAAGAACTGAGATGCAGCTGTGCTTTTGCAGCCGGGCACTAATTCGTGAAGCACAAAGTATAGGCATTCCTCTTTTTCGATTGTAATCCCGTTCCCAATAGTGCGTTATGACAAACAAGAAGTTACGTTACCATTTTTAGTTATTGAAGGCAGAACACTGAAGGAGATAAGCCCGCCTTAACTAGGATAATCCTTCTGTTAAGCAAACATGAAGATGGTACTGCTCTTTTGGAAGTTTGTCTGCAGCTCTTGAAAAAGCAGGTATCTCCCTAAGAGACAGCATCTCGAAGATGTACACAATATGCTAAACATTTCTCTCTCCTCAGAGTTTCTGGATTCCCCTGTCTTTAGTCACTGTGAATACTGTCCACCCTCCCAAGCTGATCCGCTTGCCTGGGGGCTCCTTACTCCTGGGGGCCTTCTTGGACAAAGGGGACATTCTCTCTGCATACGTCCTACATTGCCACAGAAATAACATTCCGGTCCCTCACTGTCTGCCCGTCTTCTCCTGTCCCCTTCTCGTCCTTGCCCTTGGCATTGCCCTAGCCTTCCTCGGCCTCCTCTGTCTCTTCCTCTACCCCTTCCTCTAATTTGCAAGTTCCGTGCTGAAGCTGCTGCTAAGAGATTAGCCTCTTCTTGGTTTTCCTTTTTCCGTTCCTTTGCTTGCTTCCCTTGCTGTTTCTCCTCTCGCCCGTCATAGACCAATACTGCCACGCTTAAAATCCTTTGTGAAGTTTCTCCTTGCCACCCTGGCATGTGCTCCTTCAACTCTTTTGGGCTATCCGGAGCGGCCTGATGGACAAAGACACTAATGGCTAGTGCATCATTCCAATTCTGGAAAGTCCTTCCCCCATAGTTCAACAAGGCTTGCCCTAGTCGTCCCCCAAAATCCCTGGCCTCTTTGTCCAAGCTCTGTCTACGCTCCTGCACTCTAGTCCAATCCACTCCTAGTTTGCTACATGCTCTAATAGCTTCTACCGAGTTCCGGAGTCCTGTCTGGCAAGCGACTCTGTCCCCTGCGTTATTGTAATCCCAATTTGGATCGTTTGCTGGCTAACGATTTGTGTTTCCCCCAGTCTGTTGTACAAACTTTGCCTCTTTATTAACTATTTTATCATCTCGCTCGTTTGGTCAGAACAACTCTCTCAAGAGCACTTGGGTATCCCGCCAGTTTGGTCAGAACAACTCTCTCAAGAGTACTTGGGTATCCCGCCAGTTTGGATTATACCCAGTGCATATCTATTAGAAAACAGCTGAGCGCTCCTTTCCGCATCCTCCCTCAACCTGGGCATTTTGCTTGCCCACAATGCTCAGTCACTCGGACTCCAGGGTTGGCTAGTAAATACATGCAGTACCACGTGAGGGGGGTTAGCTTCCCCCCCCCCCTGCCCCCGCTGCACTCGCTTGTAGTGCTGCTGCATTAGGTAAAACATTAGCAACCATAGGATGGAGGCCTGCCACGGGAGGAGGGGAAGTCTGAGTAAGAGGAGGAGAGGGACAGATAGACAGATCTTCAGGAGGCGCCACCGGAGGAGTGTAAGGCGGAGCAGTAGCTCCTGGGGCGTTATTTGGGACACCTATATCTGCTGCAGCAAGAGTAGTTTTACAGAGGGTGCCGTTTGTCCTCCTTGGATCTCGCCGGTCCCACATCCAATTATCCCCACACATACCAATAATCCATTCAGTGAGGCTTTTCATCTTCCAATATAAGCTGTAGCAGAGCTCATTTCTTAGAATCGAAGGATCCTTCCTTGGGTTAACCCCCACATTAATTGTAAGATGGACAATCATCCTGACATAAAGGGACAGCTAACTAGCTAGGGATCGATTTGACTGTAACGGCTTTTTTCTCCTTTTTGTTCCTTTTCCTTTTCTAAATTTGGATGTTTGGAGCCAAGAGGGTGCAATGGTGGTTGGCTACACTGCCATCTGGGGTGCCAAAGTGCTGTGGAAACACTTTGATCCTAGGTTTCCAAGAAGCAGAGCCTCACGCACATCTAGCAGCAAAATTTTATTTCTTGAAATGATGGTGCAGCATAGTAACTGCTGGAGCTGGGTGCCTCCAGGGAGGGACCTTGAACAAAGGAATTCTGGCCTAATTAGACCCTTTACAGTTTTATTTCCCACCTGCCAGGGAAGGTCTCCCCCAATCTTCTTTACTGAGTCTTCTTTACTCTCCTTCTGGTTGGTCTTGGCCTTCAGCCCACACTGGTTGCCATGTCCTTGTTTCCCACAGTCCCTTATCTCCTCCGAGGTCAACCCCAACCCACGTGCATCCCATCTTGTCCCCTGCAGTCTACTTTTTAGCCCCATGAGCTAGCTGTGTATCTTTATTAGCTGCTTTTAATGGGTTTGGCCGTTACATGCTCAGCAATGATTCTGGAGTTCATGGACGGTTCGGCCTTGAGGCCTGCATGCGCAGGGTAGGCAGTGGCGATAGAAACAGAGCTGCATGTCATACCCCAGCTCTGCCCTTCCACCTGAGATGCAAGCCCTGAAGACAGCAGGGGCCTGCTCTTGCCCTGCGGTGACTGGAGAGGGCAGGGGAGGCCAAAGCTTTTCTCCCCCTTTCCCTTGGCTATTGTGGGCCAGCAGAGCAGTTGACGCTTTGCAGCAAAACCAAAGTGTGTCAGGCCGCTCTACGCTGGCCTGGCATATTGGAACGAGTGGACACCCCGTCCCCCCCAGGACAAGCCAGATTCATGCAGGCAGCAAGTTTTGCCCCTTGCCTTTGGCTCCCTAAAAAAAGAACACTCACTCCGGCTGAGGAAACGGGGCTGTATCTTTGCGGGAAGCCCAACAAAGCCATGAAGCGGTAGCACAACAGGGGCTGTGCTTGAGGAGTCGAGCTGTCCTGGGGCTGCGGGAGATGCCAGCAATGAGCCAGACCTTCCAGCACACTTGCGTGTGTGCGTGGTGTGCAGCACCATGGCATTGGCACAGCTGCGTCAGCTCTGCTCAAACAGAGTCACGTCCTGGCGGGAGGGTGCCACCTCGCCCATGCTCTCGGGAGCCAGGGACACAGTGCTCCGAGGTGGAATCTTGATGTTCTCCTTGGCACCCTCAGGTTCATGATGGTCTGTGACACCAGGCAACGGACTAAAGGTTCTGCATCATTTTCCAGGGGCTGGAGGGCTGCGAGAGAAAGGCACCGAGCTGAGAACAGACTCCCACCTTTGCAGAGATCCCAGGAATCCCCCCCCAGGCAGGGCCAGCCCCACTCAGCTCTTCCCATGCGGAGGAGGCAGCAGGTAAGACAAATGGATCAGCTGGCACTTGCAGGTCGGCCAAGCCCCAGATGCGCCCCAAATACCCCCTGCTCTCCCCCACATAGGGACACAGAGCCTTCCTCACCTGGGGCAGGCCAGTGAACTGCAGCTCACTTCCCAGCCTCCTCCCTCCTCCCTGCCAGGGCTGCCTGACACAGCGCTGCTCTCACTCACCAGTGCACAGCTCCTGCACCTTCTCCTTCCTCCGCTTCTTCACTTGCTGCCCGATGAGCCCTAGGCAAACACCTCCGCTCACCCCTCATACTCCCCAGCAAGCCCCCAGCAGCACAGCTCCCATCTGGCCTTGCCAGCTTGGCCATGCAGCCTGCTCCCCTTGGGCAAGGCTGGCCCCAGCCCCGTCCCCACGGTGCAGGACCCAGGGACGGTGGGAGGGACTGAAGACCCTCCTGTGTGCCCGTCTGGGTGGGCAGGCATGGCCCTGGGCTTGTGGCTCACCAATGAACCTCACAGCTGCCTCCCGCAAGGATGCGTCCGGGTTCTCCAGGTAAGGCAGGCTCTGGCGCAGGTGTTGCTCCGCTCTGCTCCTGTCCCTCAGCAGCTGCAGACAGCACAAGGACAGGGGGTTGGCACCGAGCCTCCCCAGAAGGCCAGGCCTGTCCCTCCTCCCAGCTCCGGCCTCCTCTTCCTTCCTGTCCACGCCTCCCAGCTAGAAGCTGGCTGGTAGCCAGGTTCAGAGGGAGCAGAGGGCAGAGCGGGGCCTGCGGGTGCTGAGATCCCCGCCATGCTTCTGCCAAGGCCCAGCCAGGCCAGGGGCCCCTTCAGCACCCCAGCGGGCACTTAGAGTAGAGGGCTCTGGGCTGCAGCAGTGCGTGAGGGGCACAGCTGTGCACCCTGCCCACTGGCCATGGCGGCAGGCCTCATCCCGCCGCGGCCCCGGGGGCTTTGGCCACGTCCTTACCACGCACTCCCCGATCTTCCATGTCTCCGCTCTTCTGGCCAGCTGCTTGAGCTCCTCCCACTTGAGGAACTGTGCAGCGCTCACCAGGGCTTCCTGAGAGGCCTGCAGAGCAACAGAGACCAGGAGATGCCACCGCAGCCACGGCAGGACACCCTGGGTCCCCCTCGTCTTGGCAAGGCTCCCAGCCTTTCCCAGCCCCAAATGGCACGACGCAGCGTGCCACTAGGTCTGGCCCTCCCTGAAGGCAGAGGCAGCTCTGCCTTGTCCTTCGGCACACAGGAAGCTGCACCTCATGCTGCCATGCGTTCCAAGGCACACTTGGCAGCAGCCCTTGCCTTGCTGCTCACCTCCACCCACGGCATGTCAGCATTGCTTCCCCAAAACACTGCTCCCTACCTGGGCCACTCTCTGCACCTTGTCACTCATGTGGAGGAAGAGCGGCACCAGGCTCCTCTGTGCATGCTGCTTCAGGTTCCGTTTGTTCTTCCCCACCACAATCTCCAGCAGGTCTTTGAAGAGGAGCATGGAGAGCTCTCGCACTCTGCTGTCTTCCTGCAGGCAGGGAGGAGAGGAGGGGAGGCCTCAGCAACGACTCCAGGAACGGGGCCCGACAAGAGCGTTTGCCGTGGCAAGGCCTCGTCCTCTCCGGGCACAACTGTCCCCCAGCCCGGCCAGAGGTCGGAGCTGAGGACAAGCCTCTGCTGAGGCAGCCTGGACAATGAGGGTTGTCGGCAGCAGCACGACAAGCCTCCCTGGGCTCTGTCTCCCTCTCCCTCTGGAGGGAGCTTCTTGGATTTCCCGAGGCCTCCATCAGGGCCCCCGCACACAACAAGAGGACAGAAAGGGACAGCCCCGCGGCACGGCCTCTCCCTCGCTCTCTAGCCTGCTCCTACCTCTCTGCTCATCGCTGCCCCAGGCCACGGCAAGCGCCGCACGCAGTCAAGCACGAGACGCAGCAGCCGAGAGCAGACAGGGAGCTGGTTTGCTCTACTCCCACAGCCCTGGACACCAAGGCCAGCACAGGGCATGGGCTGAGAACCACAGGGCAAAAGGTTTCCTGACATACAGCAGGGCCTGTGCGGGGACGTGCCAACAGGCACGTATGCAGAGGGGCACACAGCACCCAGACCACGCATACGGACCCCCGGACACACCAGCAGAGCCCCGGCTCTCCCATCAGCCTTACGTCATCAAAGCGAGGCAGAAGCTTCTCGGCCAGCTGCAGAACAATCGGGTTGGAGCCCTTCTGTTCCAGGTAGCTGAGGATGTTTCTCAGCAGCATCAGGCTTCCCACACGCACTTCCCTGCAAGCATCCTGCAGCCACTCCATGCTGTCTGGGAGCAGGCTCTGCATTCTCCTTTTCTGTGGGAAACACACAACTTTCTTTGTGGGAAGCAAGGCCAGACCCCCCCCCGCCCCCCGCCCGCCCAAAAGTGCTCTGCCTGCTCTTTTCCCATCAGGGCTCAGTGGCCAGGGCCAGGGCTCTGCACACACGCAGGCCTTGGGCACAGAGGCTGCAGTGCAGGGCACAGATCTGCAAGGGGGCCCTCAGCATGCACTGGCCTCTGTAGGGAGCAAAGCTGCTGCCTCAAGGCCCAGGAGCAGCTGGCTGCCTTAGCCCGGCCCTGTGCTCCAGCTCATTGTCCCTCTCCCAGATCTTCCCGCTGGGCACTGGTGCCTTTCTCCTTGTGCAGCACGGCCAAGGGCCTGGCATGACACTCGGGGCAGATGAATGGGGCAGCGGAGACTTGGGAGCAGCTACCACACCTCCGGATTGCCAGCCAAGTCCAAGCCACTCTCTGACCCAGTGTCTCCTGTCAAGCCCCAGGCTGCCAGCATGGCTTCACCCGCCTGCCCCCCTCCTCACCATCTTGGGTCTATTCAACAGGGCCACGAGGCCTCTGAACGCCAGTCTGCGCATCTCCAGGCTCTCACTCTGCGCATAACCCTGGACGAGTGGCAAGACCTCCTCATCCATGTCGGCAAGGTCAGGGCATTCCAGCAGCTGAAATGGACACAGCACTGAAAGACTGGCACAGCCGGCAGCACTGCCCGCAGCGTGCAGCTCTCCATCCCACCCACCATCCAGGGCAAGGGCACCAGGCCCTCACAAAGCTCAGCCCAAACACAGCAGGCATTGTGCAGACACCCCTGGGCCCTGCTCCCAGCCCCGCGCCTCACGGCACACTGCACACACTGCTCGCCTCCTCCTCCCGTCCCCTGAACCCTCCGCAGCCTCTTGTTCTCATCCCTTGGAGGAGCAATTGAACACAGACAGCTGCCACAAAGCAGGCACGAAATACAAGTGCTTACGAGTGGTCGCCCAGCAGAAACGAGCCAAGGCCGGGGCTACTACCAGGAGCGTATGCATTGCCCCAGCTCCATTCACCAGCATCACCCCACACGCATGTGCACAAGCGAGCACAGCATTTAGAGGCCCCTCCAGAGAGGCACTGCTTGCCATGAGGCCCACCTCGACAAAGAAAGCCATGACGGGCAGCTGATGAAACTGGTCCTCCCTCCTCAGCAGCCTTGCCAGCTGGCGGAAGATCCAGTGACGCAGGTGACTGGCAGCCCCCCTCATTGCTCTGTCAGAGGCAAGAAGGCAGTGTTGGGCCTCAGCCGAGCAGGCAAACCTCCTCTGGCATCGCTCTGCTTGGCACGCAGCTCCTGCAGCCAGCGGCATTTGCTCATGGAGCACTGCTCTTGCCCTACCACACCTTGCCATTAGAAAGTCAGCGTCAGGCATCATTACGTTCCTTTTGGTGGGAGACCGGAGAAACAGCCTTCCTGCCCAGGCGGCATGGCCTGCCCACACATCCCCTCTCCTGCCCGCTTTGGATTCCTGTGCCCCTGGGCCCTCCCCAGGTTCTCCTGCGCACGACCCTCTCCCACAGCTCCTAACACCACCTGCTCCCCCAGCAGCTCTCCAAGCTGCGCAGCATGGCAGCTCCCAGGGCCCTTCTGCTGGGCGAGCCCTTGCCACAAGGGCTGAGGCTGCAGCCCCTTTCTTGGAGAAGTGGCGTTCCCCCTCCCCCACCAAGAAGCACATGGGGAGGCACACCCCACAGCCAGGGAAGAGGTGCTGGGCCAGAGCAGGCCGGAAAGGGCTCTACCTGGCCAGCACCACCACTCCCTTCTGCGAGGTGTCCGCATGCAGAAATAGGTCCCAGCCGCCCTTCCTCTCAACAGTCACGGCTACGGTCTCATAGTGGGTGCAGCGCAGCAGACTTTTCATGGCCTGCACGGCGCACCTGCATGCAGAGCAAAGCCCAGGTCACACTGGCAGCCCGGCCCTGCCTCCAGGTGCAGCGCAGAGACAGGGCGAGCGGGATCGAGCACCTGACGTGGCTGGTGGGACGGGACTCATCCCGTTGGCATTCCCTCAAGAAGATATTTGCTTCCTGGTGGCTGAACTCTGCTGTGAAGACCATCTGCAAGAGCAGCGCCAGGAAGAGCTGGGGGAAAAACGCCTTCACCGCCTCTGGGCAGACGGGCTCCCGGATGATCTCACACAGTGCCCTCGTTGCCTGCAGAAAACACTCAGTCACACCTCTCACTCCCGAGCAGTCCCCGGCATGCTTCCACAGCCCTCCAGGTGGGAGGCTCGAGCACAGCCTTGGAGCATGGGAAATGCAGCTGGAGGCCTCAGCCTGGCTGCCTGACCAGGGCCAGCGCCCGCAGGCTCTTGGGCCTCAGCTCCTGGTTGTACACAGTGAGCCTTCCTGCCTCAGCATGACCATCACCTCGGCAGGCTTCGTGTAGCGTGCACGCTCGGCCAGGCTCCCTGTCCCAGGCCGTGCTGCCTGCCCAGGTTTTGCAGGAGCCCTACTCCTGCCCCTCACCTTGCCCCCAACCCGACCCTGGCTTTCCAGCCTGCTGAGCGAGGTCGGCGGATGCAGGGACAGCGTCGGATGGAGATTTCCTGGGCATGGCCAGCCTGGCTGTTGGTGTGCAGAGAGGCCAGGCAGCACTTGGCAGCCCTGTGTGCTGGCACAGTCAGAGGCCTGGTGCTGGCCATGTTGTAGCCATGGGCCCAGGAGAGGTCCCTGCTTGGGGGCACACGGGCAGCGGAGAGGGGGAGGGGGCCCAGGGAGGCAGGCACCAGCCTGGGGGCACGGGAGGCCTCGTCCCCTAACTCACGGCCAGCGGAAGGATGCAGTTGTTGTCCCTGTCGGAGCTGGACTGCTTGCGCAGTGGCCGCTCCTCCAGCAAGCTCAGCAGCTCCCGCAGCATGTCCGGCGCAAGCATCGGCTTATCCATCAGCACCTTCCACATGCTCACGGCAGTGCTGCAGGCCCAGAGCGCCTTGTCAGTGGCACTTCCTTGGCCGCAGCACCGTAGCCTGGGCCAGCCCTGGAGGTCCCCAGCTGTGTGCCAGCCCTGCCCCTGCCCACCCCCTCCTCCCTGGCAGCCCCAAGAGGGTCCTGCCCAGGCAGGCAGCACATGACCAAGCTGAAGCCCCTTGCGCGGCAGGGAGCGTGCAGAGCCGCTGCGCTCTGCGGCTCAAGGCAGGGACACTTGCTCAGCTCTGGCTCCTCAAGGCCTGCTTGAGGCACCAGGGCTGGGAAACGGTGGGCGAGACACAGGGCCCTGCCCCTCAGCCGTGTGCTGGCCATCTGCTTGCCTCTGGCCCTCTTTGGGCCCTTCTCCCCATGGCCAAGGAGCCACTGGAGCCCGTCCAGGCTGACGGGCCCCATACCTGTTGCACAGTGGCGAGCAGTACAGCAGGCTCACGGTCACCTCGCTGGGCTCCAAGCAGGCCAGCTGGCAAAGGGTCTTGTTTAGGGTGACCCGGGCCGACAGCTCCCTCACATACTTCACGTTCCTGTAGAGGCACCTTATGATGCGTGGCACCTGGAAGACACAAGGCGGACGGTGAGGCTGCTCCCAGAGAGCAGCCAATACCCCAGCTCCCACTCACTTCTCCTTCCCTCTCCACCACTCCCACCGCTCCTTGCTGCCTTCCAAGGGGCTCCGCTGCCCACGAACACTGGCTCTCGGCGGGGAAACAGCGCCCCAGAGGGTCGAGCCCCACGCACGCCAGCCCCAGGCTCCTTACATCTTCCAGCACAGAGAAAGCGTCCAGCAGGAACATGGTCAGCATGTGGGAAGCCACCTCCGTATTGTAGGTGCTGCAGTTCCTCATGCCCTCGATGGCTGTGACAATGACGTCTGTCCTTTCGGAAGGCTGCAGGTTTTTCACAAACAGCTGGGGCAGAAAGGACCCAGGAGAGAAGAAATGTCACGCTGCGGGCCGCACTACTGCTGCTTAGCTAAGCAGTGGATGTGGCTCTGGAGAGAGGTGCGGGGCAGTGCTGGCACCGTGGCCCAGGAGAGCCAGGAGCACGCGCTGTGCTGGGTAGCAGCAGCATGGGGCATGTGGCCAGAGGGCCACCAGGGCAAGGCAGGATGCTCGGGAGCAGGCTCACAGTGCACTGGCTCTGCAGGCAACCCTAGCTTGCCGGTGGCCAGCAGGCTGCAGCTGCTGCTGGGACTCTTGGAGCCAAGCCTCTGGCTAGTCCCCCCGCTCAGGGACAGCGGGAGACACAGCAGTGAGAGCAGGGCTGCTACCAGGCAGCAACCAGTACTCTAGGTGCCACTCAGAGCTGCTTCCTTCTCCACCACCACCTCTGCATCAACCCCAAGGCCCCCTCAGCCCCACTCGTTAGGCATCCCTTTGCTCATCCACGTCTCCTCAGGACCCCATGGCCAACAGTCCCAGCAAGGGAAGTGCTCCTCACCCTCATGATCACGCTCATGTTGCTCGTCCACGAAAGGCAGAGCTCATTGTCGGCTTCCCTCTCCTTCTGGGGCTCCACATACTCTGGATCATCCTGCAGCATCGCCCGGCCTGAACAGCAGCAGAAAGACACAGCGGTCAGCAGGAGTCATGCAGAGCTGCAGCTGGCAGACTCATGGCATCAGAGAGAAACCAGCCTGGCAGAGACAAAGGGCATGCCACGAATGGATGGGGAGCAGGATTCCCAGGGAGGGTCGGGGCCTATTCCAGGGCAGAGAAGGGCAACTGCTTCAAAGGGTACCAAAAGCCTCACGGGCTTTCCGGTGCGAAGCCCGACACAAACCGTAGCCTCTGAGCAGGGGCTGCTGAGCGTTTTCCAGGCCAGTGGTATCCAGGACAGGTACTAAGAGCCCACTCCCCTGCTCCTACATCAGCCGCGCCTCCTGCTCCTTTGCCTCACTGAGCAGAGGGGCCGAGGCAGTGCGATGCCTTCCCCGGCCTTGCCAGCGTGGCTGCGTGCAGAAGCACACAGCCCAGCACAGCTTCTCTTACGTTTTCGCTGCACGACGAATCTGAAGAGGCAATGAAGAGCATCCAAGGCCCCGCCCTTGGTCTCCGCGTCCTCGTAAGCACAGCAAAGGATGAGACAGCCCACCAGCTGTCCCAGCATCGGCACGGGGATCTTCCCATAGCAGGCAGGGCTCTCATCCACTCCTCCAAAGGGGTGCCACACCTGGGCAAGGCGGGTGGGACAGGTAGAAGGGCTGACGGGAGGCAGTCGCCACCAAAGCCCTGAAGCCAAGACTCTGCCCAGGCATGGATCCCAGCGGAGCCAAAGCTCTCGAGGGCCCTGCAGGCCTTGCCTCCCAAAGCAGCAGCCCAGCAAAGGCAGCACTGCCAGGCTGCGGCTCACATCATGCTCCGCGCGCACTGCTCCCCTGCACAGGGCTGGGGGCACAGCTGGCTCCTGCGACAAAGGGACTGCAGAGAAAAGCCCATGGAGAGAGGGCCAAAGAGCTTTGCTTCAGGGCAGAGCCTTGCTCAGTGCCTTAACCTGTGCCCACGCTTCCCTCCGAGGGACCCCCTGAGCTGCACTGTGCTCTGGGCTGCTGCAAAGGGCCAAAGCGGGGGCTGCACGGTGCTTGGCTCCTTACCTCCAGCGAGGAATAGTTGGCCAGCAACTTGCTCAGCCTCCCAATCCTCCCCACGGCCCTCTCACGCACAGCTGCTCTCTCCGTCTTGGTGAAGGGCAGCAGCATCTGCAAGGAGAAAGGCTACTGCTCTGCCCGGGGAGCTGACGCCCACTCCAGCAGAAGCAGCTCTGCTAAGCGCCTGCCTGCAGTCCTACAGTGCACCAAGGCTTCCTCGGAGCTAGAGCCAAGCCTGGAATGGCCTTCCTGCCCCTACAGGCCCCAGCCTGCAAGGCCCACCTTGCCCTCAGGCAGCCAGCCACACCCAAGCCCCCTCCCAGCCTCTGCTCCTGGCCATGCACATGGCCCCGGGTGCCCTCTTCAGGATGGCAGGCCTTTCAGGCCACACCTTCCCTAGGGGTCTGCAGTGGGCAGCCTGGCCTCCGGCCTCCTGGCATGGCAGAAGAACCAAGCTTCCGGCCTCGGCTCCCCTTGCAGCACGGGCAGCTCCCAGTGGGTCTCTGCCCCATTCCGATCTGGCAAGGAAAGCACAAGGCACGCGGAGGCAGGGGGGCAGCAGCACCAGCTGCCATCAGTGCAGTGCCTAGAGAAGAAGGGTGACATTCCTCCCACTGCTTTGGTGCAAGGAGAGCTTTGGGGGCAGAGGTGGCCCAGGAGTGCTCATGGGGGCAAGGTGTTCCCAAGAGCCTGGAGGATGTTTGGGGTGGGAAGGGACTTGGGCTGTAGCCAGGGGGCACTGGGCTCACAGAAGAGCCCAGTGGGGAACCTCCGCTCACCCAAGCGAGAAACGCCCCCTGCCTGCAGCGTGCTGCCTGTACATGGCACTCAGGGGGGGAATGTCCACTCGAGGGTGTCACTTCCCTCTGGGCTGAGGAACAGGCCCAATGCAGCCCACTCTTTGCAAATGCCACACCTGCAAGATCTTCTGCAGCTCCAGGAGGCTGGAAGTGGCCGACTTGAGCACCAGCACCTCCAACATGTTGTCCATGGCATCGAGGGTCTGCAAGGAGGACAGGGGGTTGTGGCATTCCTTCCCCACTGCCTCTGACCCACAGCAGACTCAGTTGAACCCCTGCTGCCCAGCGAGGACACCCGCTGCCCTGCACGGGCCAACGAGAGGCCTCAGGGCAGGAGACCTGCTGTGCACGGACCAGCCCCTGGGCACTGCCCATGGCCCAGCCCACGGGAAGGGCATGAAGGCAGGAGGGTGGGAAAACAAAGCTGAGATCCTGCCCAGCCTTGGAGCTGACAGTCACCTCTCAGCACAGCGGAGCCAGGGGCAAGCCCAGAGGGGCTGGCGGGCTCCCTGTAGCTCACCCAGCACCTACCTTGGAGTAGAGGGACATGTCCACGGTCTCCATGTCTTCTCTTGGAGGAAGCAAGAAGACACTCTTGAAGCAGGCATGGAGAAGGCTGCTCTTTTTGCCCTCCAGAACCGGCTCCACTGCACTGCAAAGAGAGAGCGAGAGAGAGAGAGAGAGAGATGCCTGTTGGACACTGGTGCTGGGAGCAGTGCCTGGATGCCCTGGGGAGGTGGCTGTGGGCCGCTGGGGCAGGAGTCCCCCGGCTGCTACAGAGAGCACGTGAGGGAGCCCTGCAGGGAGGCACCTCCTCCCTCCATGAACTGGCCCAGGGCCAGAGGAGAGCCCAGGCAGCTAGGCCTCCCCCCTTCTCTACCACCTGCCTCCCCTTCTGCACTACAAGCCAAGGGGCCCTGGGGAGCTGCAGCAGGCAACCCTCTGCCCTCCCATCTGCCCTACTGACAAGCCTGGGCCAGGGGAGAGCAGAAGCGCAGCAGACAGCACCGCCAGCCTCCTCCCACCATGGTGCACACCTCCCAGCCAGGGACGGTGCCATCAGGCACATGCTGTGCACAGGTCCTGGCCAAACCAGGGGCTCTGCTAGCTACCTCATTGCCGTGATAGCAAGCATGGCTTGCTGGCGCACTGCTGTGCCCAGGCGCTCCAAGGGCTCCTCTTCCAGCAGCACCTGCACAGCACAACCGGCAGTCAGCGCGGCAACTGCCATCACCCAGCACCAGCAGACCCAGGGCCCAGCTGGCCTTGCCCCTGTCCTCACACCTGCTGCCTCTCCCCTCACCTCGATATGCTCGGCCAGCTCGTGTCGGCAGCAGAACACCTCCAGGCCCCAGGACAAGGTCTTGGCGCTGCTGCCTCCACAGAGGGTGCCGATGGACGCTAGAAACTTCAGCTTCTGCGCCTCTTGCTGACAGACGGGGAAGAGAGACAGAGTGAGCGCGAGAGGAGACAGGAAAGGCCAGCAGGACCAGAGCAGCCAGGGGGCTGCAGTGCTGGGCGGGACCCCGGACGGCAGCAGCTCTGCACAGCCAGCACCTCCCCAGCAGCCTGCCAGCAGACATGGGCGGACCCGCAGGGAGACCCAGGCACAGCCCCCATGGAAACGGCTGCACTTACCTGTTCTCGGCCACCCACAAAGGCCTGGATGAAGTCCAAGGCTTCCTCATCCTCTCTGGACAGCTCGGACCAGCTGCTGATGGAAAACCTTGCACCTGAGAAAGGAAGAGAGCCGGGAGCACTGCAGAGATGGAGGGCAGGCAGCAGAGAGCCGCGCAGTGAGCTCTGCCCGCCGGCCAGCCATGGGCCTGCTCCCGGGCACGCAGTCTCCCCCAGGCTGCTCAAGGCTGCACGGTGCCCAGCACATGAGCTGCCCTGCTGCAGCCAGCCAGCCAGGGCAAACCTCAACTGCACCAGGCTGGGGAACGTGCTGCCAGACAGGCAGCATCCCTCCTCCTGCCACGGAGCTGCCGCTCGCTGCCCGTCCCAGGCAGCAGGAGCTGCGTCCATCTGCGCTCTCCCTCCTGGGCGCATGCTGCGCTGGGGCCAGCTCCCAAGCCCCGAGCGGGCCCTGGCATCCGGGCACCGCTGTGCCACCACCCCGGGCACCCCGACACCACGTGCTGGGGAGATGGGAGCCCGGCGCAGAGCAGGGTGCGCTCCCCGGCCCTCACCCCAGCCCGGCCCAGCCCCACGGGGGCTCACTCACCTCTCCGCCACGCCTGGGACTCGAACCCCTCCAAGGGCCTCGAGGCAGAGCTGCTCTCCTCGGCAACCCTGTCCTGCTCCTGGGATGCCCGGCGCGGGCAGCCGTACTCCTGCTCCCAGGCCACCCGTGGGCGGCTGGGGGGTCTCTCCGCCATCCTGCGGCACGGAGCAGAGGCAGGAGGGGGACACTTGTTTAATGCAGAGCTGGGGAGGGTCCCCACGGGGGTGGGGGCAGCGCAGTCAAAGGTCCCCGCGCCCGTCCCGGCCCTGGAGCCAGCTCTCCTGCGCCTCAGCCCCTGCCGCAAGGTCCTGCCCCCGCCACGGCCGAGGGCCCCCGCAGCCCCGTGGCACTGCCGAGCCCGGCCCCGTCGCTCTCACCCGCAGCAGGAGCTGGCAAGGCCTCGGCAAACGCCTCGACTCCGCGGGGCTGCCGGGGCGGCAGGGAAAGACGCGGCTGCGCTCGGGGGCTCCTCCTCGAGCTCCACGCGCTCCTGCCCTCTCCCGTCGCCGTCCGCCCGGACACTGCCCGCACCTGACAGCGCCGCCGGTGTCACAACGGGGGGGGTCACAATGGCCCCGCCGGGGGCGGCTCTGAGGTCACCTCTGCTGCGCGAGCTGCTCCAGCAGCAGCAGCCGGCGCCGCCAGGGGCTCCAGGGCCGCAGCGCGGCCGCCCCGGGCAGGAGGGAGCTGGGGCAGGGCAGGGCGAGGCAGCTCGAGGGGCCGCGCGCGGCTCCGCATGGCCAGCTCCCTCCTCTTTCATCCCCGGCTGCCCACGCCTGGCCGCACTCACCTGCTCACCACTAACCACCAGCACCACCTCAAAACCTGACCCCACCGTACCTCTTGCCCCAATCCCCTCCTCTCATCCCTCACCCCAAACTCTAACCCTCCAGCCACAACCCAGACCTCCAACCCCTTTCCCTAACTCTTGCTCCAGCCCTCACCGGCATCTCCAACCCTCAGCCCTAGACAACAAATGCTAGCCGTCACCCCAGCCCTCACCCCTGCCATAGCCCACTCCCCCACAAAGCTAGCCAACGCTCACAGCAAGCACCAGAAACCCGCAGCACAACCACCAAACCTCGCCCCACGCCTCACCCAACCCCTCACCCCATGCAGCCAGCTCTCGTCCCCAGCCCTGCCCTCAACACCAGCCCCCAAGCACCAACCCCAGGGAGATGCCCGAACCCTCACTGCCAGCCCCAACCCCTTCTCCCGCCCGGCACCTGGCCCCTTCTCTGCACGGCACAGATTATTGGCCTTGCCAGTTCTGCTGGCCCCCGGGGCCGTGGCCGGGCTCCCAAGTGGGCGGAAAACCACACGGACGTCGGGCAAAGAGCTGGTGAGCAGCCTGGACTGCTTCAGGCTGGAGCACGTTGTACGGTGTAGAAATTATGCCCTCCACTCCTGCAAGTAGGAGGATGTTGGCCCGTTCAGCTGGCACGGTTGGAGCTGGAAAAGGATGCCTGCTCGTTGTCTAAAAGAAATTGTTGTAAAACCTAAAACCTTTTCCCTGTGTTTTACAAAAGCAAAACAGCTAACCTCGTGTGAACTCAAGGAGCAATTTCTCTGGGAGGACTGTATGAAAACTGAGGGGTTTTTTTTGTTTGTTTTGAGGAGAAAAGCACTCTTTCTTTTCCAAACCCTTGAGTTGGTGTTCTTTGACCTTCATACGTGAGTCGATTTCAGCCTAGAAGGCTCTTTTCCCACCGGTAGGTGTTGATGTTGACAGAGGCACCGCTGTGCTTTCTAGTGTGGCATGCTAGCACCTATTCCAAGAAGTGGAACTCTCTCTGCTTATTGCGTTGTGGCCAAGCAATACATCCGCACAATGGAAGAAGGTTGAGGGCAGAAGCCTGGCTGTGACTGACCACAGGTGTTGCCAAGAAAGCTGGATGAATCTCAGCACAAAGGGCGCCACAGGCTGGCCTTTGTTTTAAGGCATGCCCTGGACTCCTGCAAGCACCTGAAGGCTGGAAATCCATCCTTCCAGGAGCAGAAACGATGAGCAGTAGAGGGAATGTGCTGCGCAGGTGAGCTGCAGCTGGTGCAGCAAGCATTGCTGGTTTGAAGCGGTGGCTTGCTCCTTTGCCCTTTCCCAGAGAAATGCAATCTGATAATGGATGACATCTGTAAGAACAAAGAACTGCAAAGGTGGAGTTCTTCCCGTGGAGTCCAGTGGACTTTCCACCTACCGTGTCGAGCTCAATGCAATGGGGGAGGAGAAAGATGCAATGGATGAGAGAAAGGACAGCAATGCAAGAGTGACTCTTCTCTCTTAGAATACTTCTAAGTGGGGATTGGATTTGTGGGAAGTCTGAAGTTGGCTACGTAAGTGACACCCTCCCACCATGGGAAGTGTCAGAGAAGGACATTGTATCTGATTTAGCTTCAGCTTAGTCTCAGGGCCTAAAGTAGATGAAGCCTGCGGGCCTCAAGGCCGAACTGTGAATGAACTTGAGAAACATTGCTGGCAATGTAGCTGCAAAACCATTTATGACCAGCTACTAAGGCTACAAAAGCAGCTAATGAGGATGTAAAATAGGATGCAGGAGACAAGATGGGATGCACGTGGGTTGGGGTTGACCTTGGAGGAGATAAGGGCCTGGGCTGTAGGCCAGGAGCTGTCCAAAGGAGAGAGAGAGCAGTCAGAAGGGGAGAGACCAGTGACTCAGAAAAGAAGACTGGAGGAGACTGTCACTGGCAGGTGGGGAAATAAGACTGCAAAGGGTCTGATTAGCCCAGAATGTCTTTGTTCAGGGTCCCTGCGTGGAGGCAGCAAGCTCGAGCTGTTACTTCCTGTACTGTCATTTATTCTTGTAATTCATGTCAAAGAAATAATTAATTCTGCTCCTATATGTGCATGAGACTCTGCTCCTCGGAAACCTAGGGTGGGGCCATGTCTACAACAGGAAGTCCCCTAGATGAGGGGTTTGTGTCAGTAGCTGCACAAATTCCTTTGCAAACACTGTCAAGGTCCTGGAGAATCACCGATCACAGGACGGTTGAGGTTGGAATGGACCTCTGGAGATCATCTAGTCCAACCCCCCTGCTCAAGCAGGGTCCTCCAGAGCACATTGCCCAGGACCCCACCCAGAGGGCTTTTGAGTATCTCCAGGGAAGGAGACTGCACAGCCTCTCTGGGCAACCTGTGCCAGTGCTCCGTCACCCTCCCAGCCCAGAAGTTTTTCCTCCTGTGCACATGGAACTGCCTGTGGTTCAGTTTGTGCCCGTTGCCTCTTGTCCTGTCACTGGGCTCTACTGAGATCCCCTCTCAGTCTTGTCTTCTCCAGGCTCTACAGGCCGAGCTCTCGCAGCCTTTCTTCACAGGAGACATGCTGCAGTCCCCTCATCATCTTTGTAGCCCTCCGCCGGACTCTCTCCAGTAGGGCCATGTCTCTCTTGTACCCTCTTTCCAGCAGGTCAACCCCCAGCCTGTCCTGGGCCATGGAGTTCTTCCTCCCTACGTGCAGGACCCTGCACTTGCCTTTGTTGAACTTGAGAAGGTTCCTCTCTGCCCATGAGGTTGTGATTAAACAAGGTTGTGGCTCTTTTTCTGGATGGTGGACGGGTGGGATGGCAGCAGGACGAGGAGTCATGAGGGGAGGAAGGGGAATTCCATTAACTTCTGCACCTGGGTTAGGTTCTTGGGAGGGTTATTATTGTGGGAAGTGAGGACATATGCAGCGTGAGTGCCCAGGCTGTGCACGAATTCAGCCACAGTCAGGGGTGAATCCTCCTTCGGGAGAAAATCAAGATGTAGGCCGAACTGATGAATGACTAGCTGAGGAGGAATATCCTTGTGCTTGTATTCGATGTGTATGTATGTTTTTGGATGCAATCCCTTTGGCTAGTCAGGGCCGCATAACCAGGAAAGTTGCTGGAAAGCAAGTAACCTTTCTAGTGGCTACAGGGGCTACTTTATCTCTCAAGCCATGGAGCTCAATGACAGTCCTTCCGAGATGGGTGTGTTATAAAGGTCCGCAGGCATTCACCACTAAGTCAGAGTCAGACTCTTATGCGATCGTTTGTTTCAGCTGGAGCTGGGTGCCTCCAAAGAGGGACCCAGAACAAAGACATTCTGGGCTAATTATACTCCTTCCAGTCTTATTTCCCCGCCTGCCAGTGACAGTCTCTTCCAGTCTTCTTTCCTGAGTTGCTGGTCTCTTTCCTTGTAAATGGATTGTGTCTACATCCCAGGACGGTTGCTGTGTTCCTGCTTCAAAGTGCCTTATCTTATCCGGAGGCTAACCGTGACCTCTGTCCATTGTGTTCTGTATGTTGGAGGGCTGATTCTGACTGCTTCTGCAGTTGTTGCGTCAGCAGCAGCCCACAGGTTCGGTAAAAGCTTCGGCCTGCAGGCTTCAGGGCATTATTTTAAATAAAATAATTACTTATTTAAATGATTTTACAGCATAGAAACAGCTCGAAGTGGGTGCCTCTGGAGAAGGACACCGGACAAAGAAATTCTGGGGTAATTAGACCCCTTACAGTTTTATTTTCCCACCGGCCAGTGAAGGCCTCCTCCAATCTTCTTTACTGAGTCGGTGGTCTCTCCCCTTCTGATTGGTGTCTCTCTCCTTCTGACAGCTCCTGGCCTACAGCCCAGGCTGGATGCCATGTCCTTGTTTCTCCCAGGCCCTTATCTCCTCCAAGGTCAACCCCAACCCACGTGCATCCCATCTTGTCTCCTGCAGTCTACTTTGTAGCCTCATGAGCTAGTTTTGTATCTTTGTCAGCTAGTTTTAACTGGTTTGGCAGTTACAACACTGGCAAGGTCACATCCTTCGCAATGTTTCTGGAGTTCAAGGACAGTTCAGCCTTGAGGCCTGCAGGCTTCATCTACTTTAGGCACTGATGCTAAGCAAGAGTGAGACTTATGCGAAGCGGAAGCTAAATCGGCTACAATTTCCTTCTCCAACAGTCCTCCCTTGGTTTCTATGAGCACACCTGCTGGATACATATATTGGGGTAGAGTATTTGTGCACATCATAGAGGAGAATGTGAGGCACTTTTTCTCCCTTTTTTTTTTTTTTTGTGAAGTTTACCTTAGATTAAATAATCTAATGAAAAGGCGCCCAGGTGTTGCTGGGTTGTTAAGAAAGCCTTACTGCACGGGTTTGGTTTGGAGACTCAAGAACTGAGATGCAGCTGTGCTTTTGCAGCCGGGCACTAATTCGTGAAGCACAAAGTATAGGCATTCCTCTTTTTCGATTGTAATCCCGTTCCCAATAGTGCATTATGACAAACAAGAAGTTACGTTACCATTTTTAGTTATTGAAGGCAGAACACTGAAGGAGATAAGCCCGCCTAGGATAACTAGGATAATCCTTCTGTTAAGCAAACATGAAGATGGTACTGCTCTTTTGGAAGTTTGTCTGCAGCTCTTGAAAAAGCAGGTATCTCCCTAAGAGACAGCATCTCGAAGATGTACACAATATGCTAAACATTTCTCTCTCCTCAGAGTTTCTGGATTCCCCTGTCTTTAGTCACTGTGAATACTGTCCACCCTCCCAAGCTGATCCGCTTGCCTGGGGGCTCCTTACTCCTGGGGGCCTTCTTGGACAAAGGGGACATTCTCTCTGCATACGTCCTACATTGCCACAGAAATAACATTCCGGTCCCTCACTGTCTGCCCGTCTTCTCCTGTCCCCTTCTCGTCCTTGCCCTTGGCATTGCCCTAGCCTTCCTCGGCCTCCTCTGTCTCTTCCTCTACCCCTTCCTCTAATTTGCAAGTTCCGTGCTGAAGCTGCTGCTAAGAGATTAGCCTCTTCTTGGTTTTCCTTTTTCCGTTCCTTTGCTTGCTTCCCTTGCTGTTTCTCCTCTCGCCCGTCATAGACCAATACTGCCACGCTTAAAATCCTTTGTGAAGTTTCTCCTTGCCACCCTGGCATGTGCTCCTTCAACTCTTTTGGGCTATCCGGAGCGGCCTGATGGACAAAGACACTAATGGCTAGTGCATCATTCCAATTCTGGAAAGTCCTTCCCCCATAGTTCAACAAGGCTTGCCCTAGTCGTCCCCCAAAATCCCTGGCCTCTTTGTCCAAGCTCTGTCTACGCTCCTGCACTCTAGTCCAATCCACTCCTAGTTTGCTACATGCTCTAATAGCTTCTACCGAGTTCCGGAGTCCTGTCTGGCAAGCGACTCTGTCCCCTGCGTTATTGTAATCCCAATTTGGATCGTTTGCTGGCTAACGATTTGTGTTTCCCCCAGTCTGTTGTACAAACTTTGCCTCTTTATTAACTATTTTATCATCTCGCTCGTTTGGTCAGAACAACTCTCTCAAGAGCACTTGGGTATCCCGCCAGTTTGGATTATACCCAGTGCATATATATTAGAAAACAGCTGAGCGCTCCTTTCCGCATCCTCCCTCAACCTGGGCATTTTGCTTGCCCACAATGCTCAATCACTCGGACTCCAGGGTTGGCTAGTAAATACATGCAGTACCACGTGAGGGGGGTTAGCCCCCCCACCCCGCCCCCGCTGCACTCGGTTGTAATGCTGCTGCATTAGGTAAAACATTAGCAACCATAGGATGGAGGCCTGCCACGGGAGGAGGGGAAGTCTGAGTAAGAGGAGGAGAGGGACAGATAGACAGATCTTCGGGAGGCGCCACCGGAGGAGTGTAAGGCGGAGCAGTAGCTCCTGGGGCGTTATTTGGGACACCTATATCTGCTGCAGCAAGAGTAGTTTTACAGAGGGTGCCGTTTGTCCTCCTTGGATCTCGCCGGTCCCACATCCAATTATCCCCACACATACCAATAATCCATTCAGTGAGGCTTTTCATCTTCCAATATAAGCTGTAGCAGAGCTCATTTCTTAGAATCGAAGGATCCTTCCTTGGGTTAACCCCCACATTAATTGTAAGATGGACAATCATCCTGACATAAAGGGACAGCTAACTAGCTAGGGATCGATTTGACTGTAACGGCTTTTTTCTCCTTTTTGTTCCTTTTCCTTTTCTAAATTTGGATGTTTGGAGCCAAGAGGGTGCAATGGTGGTTGGCTACACTGCCATCTGGGGTGCCAAAGTGCTGTGGAAACACTTTGATCCTAGGTTTCCAAGAAGCAGAGCCTCACGCACATCTAGCAGCAAAATTTTATTTCTTGAAATGATGGTGCAGCATAGTAACTGCTGGAGCTGGGTGCCTCCAGGGAGGGACCTTGAACAAAGGAATTCTGGCCTAATTAGACCCTTTACAGTTTTATTTCCCACCTGCCAGGGAAGGTCTCCCCCAATCTTCTTTACTGAGTCTTCTTTACTCTCCTTCTGGTTGGTCTTGGCCTTCAGCCCACACTGGTTGCCATGTCCTTGTTTCCCACAGTCCCTTATCTCCTCCGAGGTCAACCCCAACCCACGTGCATCCCATCTTGTCCCCTGCAGTCTACTTTTTAGCCCCATGAGCTAGCTGTGTATCTTTATTAGCTGCTTTTAATGGGTTTGGCCGTTACATGCTCAGCAATGATTCTGGAGTTCATGGACGGTTCGGCCTTGAGGCCTGCATGCGCAGGGTAGGCAGTGGCGATAGAAACAGAGCTGCATGTCATACCCCAGCTCTGCCCTTCCACCTGAGATGCAAGCCCTGAAGACAGCAGGGGCCTGCTCTTGCCCTGCGGTGACTGGAGAGGGCAGGGGAGGCCAAAGCTTTTCTCCCCCTTTCCCTTGGCTATTGTGGGCCAGCAGAGCAGTTGACGCTTTGCAGCAAAACCAAAGTGTGTCAGGCCGCTCTACGCTGGCCTGGCATATTGGAACGAGTGGACACCCCGTCCCCCCCAGGACAAGCCAGATTCATGCAGGCAGCAAGTTTTGCCCCTTGCCTTTGGCTCCCTAAAAAAAGAACACTCACTCCGGCTGAGGAAACGGGGCTGTATCTTTGCGGGAAGCCCAACAAAGCCATGAAGCGGTAGCACAACAGGGGCTGTGCTTGAGGAGTCGAGCTGTCCTGGGGCTGCGGGAGATGCCAGCAATGAGCCAGACCTTCCAGCACACTTGCGTGTGTGCGTGGTGTGCAGCACCATGGCATTGGCACAGCTGCGTCAGCTCTGCTCAAACAGAGTCACGTCCTGGCGGGAGGGTGCCACCTCGCCCATGCTCTCGGGAGCCAGGGACACAGTGCTCCGAGGTGGAATCTTGATGTTCTCCTTGGCACCCTCAGGTTCATGATGGTCTGTGACACCAGGCAACGGACTAGAGGTTCCGCATCATTTTCCAGGGGCTGGAGGGCTGCGAGAGAAAGGCACCGAGCTGAGAACAGACTCCCACCTTTGCAGAGATCCCAGGAATCCCCCCCCAGGCAGGGCCAGCCCCACTCAGCTCTTCCCATGCGGAGGAGGCAGCAGGTAAGACAAATGGATCAGCTGGCACTTGCAGGTCGGCCAAGCCCCAGATGCGCCCCAAATACCCCCTGCTCTCCCCCACATAGGGACACAGAGCCTTCCTCACCTGGGGCAGGCCAGTGAACTGCAGCTCACTTCCCAGCCTCCTCCCTCCTCCCTGCCAGGGCTGCCTGACACAGCGCTGCTCTCACTCACCAGTGCACAGCTCCTGCACCTTCTCCTTCCTCCGCTTCTTCACTTGCTGCCCGATGAGCCCTAGGCAAACACCTCCGCTCACCCCTCATACTCCCCAGCAAGCCCCCAGCAGCACAGCTCCCATCTGGCCTTGCCAGCTTGGCCATGCAGCCTGCTCCCCTTGGGCAAGGCTGGCCCCAGCCCCGTCCCCACGGTGCAGGACCCAGGGATGGTGGGAGGGACTGAAGACCCTCCTGTGTGCCCGTCTGGGTGGGCAGGCATGGCCCTGGGCTTGTGGCTCACCAATGAACCTCACAGCTGCCTCCCGCAAGGATGCGTCCGGGTTCTCCAGGTAAGGCAGGCTCTGGCGCAGGTGTTGCTCCGCTCTGCTCCTGTCCCTCAGCAGCTGCAGACAGCACAAGGACAGGGGGTTGGCACCGAGCCTCCCCAGAAGGCCAGGCCTGTCCCTCCTCCCAGCTCCGGCCTCCTCTTCCTTCCTGTTCACGCCTCCCATCTAGAAGCTGGCTGGTAGCCAGGTTCAGAGGGAGCAGAGGGCAGAGCGGGGCCTGCGGGTGCTGAGATCCCCGCCATGCTTCTGCCAAGGCCCAGCCAGGCCAGGGGCCCCTTCAGCACCCCAGCGGGCACTTAGAGTAGAGGGCTCTGGGCTGCAGCAGTGCGTGAGGGGCACAGCTGTGCACCCTGCCCACTGGCCATGGCGGCAGGCCTCATCCCGCCGCGGCCCCGGGGGCTTTGGCCACGTCCTTACCACGCACTCCCCGATCTTCCATGTCTCCGCTCTTCTGGCCAGCTGCTTGAGCTCCTCCCACTTGAGGAACTGTGCAGCGCTCACCAGGGCTTCCTGAGAGGCCTGCAGAGCAACAGAGACCAGGAGATGCCACCGCAGCCACGGCAGGACACCCTGGGTCCCCCTCGTCTTGGCAAGGCTCCCAGCCTTTCCCAGCCCCAAATGGCACGACGCAGCGTGCCACTAGGTCTGGCCCTCCCTGAAGGCAGAGGCAGCTCTGCCTTGTCCTTCGGCACACAGGAAGCTGCACCTCATGCTGCCATGCGTTCCAAGGCACACTTGGCAGCAGCCCTTGCCTTGCTGCTCACCTCCACCCACGGCATGTCAGCATTGCTTCCCCAAAACACTGCTCCCTACCTGGGCCACTCTCTGCACCTTGTCACTCATGTGGAGGAAGAGCGGCACCAGGCTCCTCTGTGCATGCTGCTTCAGGTTCCGTTTGTTCTTCCCCACCACAATCTCCAGCAGGTCTTTGAAGAGGAGCATGGAGAGCTCTCGCACTCTGCTGTCTTCCTGCAGGCAGGGAGGAGAGGAGGGGAGGCCTCAGCAACGACTCCAGGAACGGGGCCCGACAAGAGCGTTTGCCGTGGCAAGGCCTCGTCCTCTCCGGGCACAACTGTCCCCCAGCCCGGCCAGAGGTCGGAGCTGAGGACAAGCCTCTGCTGAGGCAGCCTGGACAATGAGGGTTGTCGGCAGCAGCACGACAAGCCTCCCTGGGCTCTGTCTCCCTCTCCCTCTGGAGGGAGCTTCTTGGATTTCCCGAGGCCTCCATCAGGGCCCCCGCACACAACAAGAGGACAGAAAGGGACAGCCCCGCGGCACGGCCTCTCCCTCGCTCTCTAGCCTGCTCCTACCTCTCTGCTCATCGCTGCCCCAGGCCACGGCAAGCGCCGCACGCAGTCAAGCACGAGACGCAGCAGCCGAGAGCAGACAGGGAGCTGGTTTGCTCTACTCCCACAGCCCTGGACACCAAGGCCAGCACAGGGCATGGGCTGAGAACCACAGGGCAAAAGGTTTCCTGACATACAGCAGGGCCTGTGCGGGGACGTGCCAACAGGCACGTATGCAGAGGGGCACACAGCACCCAGACCACGCATACGGACCCCCGGACACACCAGCAGAGCCCCGGCTCTCCCATCAGCCTTACGTCATCAAAGCGAGGCAGAAGCTTCTCGGCCAGCTGCAGAACAATCGGGTTGGAGCCCTTCTGTTCCAGGTAGCTGAGGATGTTTCTCAGCAGCATCAGGCTTCCCACACGCACTTCCCTGCAAGCATCCTGCAGCCACTCCATGCTGTCTGGGAGCAGGCTCTGCATTCTCCTTTTCTGTGGGAAACACACAACTTTCTTTGTGGGAAGCAAGGCCAGACCCCCCCCCGCCCCCCGCCCGCCCAAAAGTGCTCTGCCTGCTCTTTTCCCATCAGGGCTCAGTGGCCAGGGCCAGGGCTCTGCACACACGCAGGCCTTGGGCACAGAGGCTGCAGTGCAGGGCACAGATCTGCAAGGGGGCCCTCAGCATGCACTGGCCTCTGTAGGGAGCAAAGCTGCTGCCTCAAGGCCCAGGAGCAGCTGGCTGCCTTAGCCCGGCCCTGTGCTCCAGCTCATTGTCCCTCTCCCAGATCTTCCCGCTGGGCACTGGTGCCTTTCTCCTTGTGCAGCACGGCCAAGGGCCTGGCATGACACTCGGGGCAGATGAATGGGGCAGCGGAGACTTGGGAGCAGCTACCACACCTCCGGATTGCCAGCCAAGTCCAAGCCACTCTCTGACCCAGTGTCTCCTGTCAAGCCCCAGGCTGCCAGCATGGCTTCACCCGCCTGCCCCCCTCCTCACCATCTTGGGTCTATTCAACAGGGCCACGAGGCCTCTGAACGCCAGTCTGCGCATCTCCAGGCTCTCACTCTGCGCATAACCCTGGATGAGTGGCAGGACCTCCTCATCCATGTCGGCAAGGTCAGGGCATTCCAGCAGCTGAAATGGACACAGCACTGAAAGACTGGCACAGCCGGCAGCACTGCCCGCAGCGTGCAGCTCTCCATCCCACCCACCATCCAGGGCAAGGGCACCAGGCCCTCACAAAGCTCAGCCCAAACACAGCAGGCATTGTGCAGACACCCCTGGGCCCTGCTCACAGCCCCACGCCTCACGGCACACTGCACACACTGCTCGCCTCCTCCTCCCGTCCCCTGAACCCTCCGCAGCCTCTTGTTCTCATCCCTTGGAGGAGCAATTGAACACAGAGAGCTGCCACAAAGCAGGCACGAAATACAAGTGCTTACGAGTGGTCGCCCAGCAGAAACGAGCCAAGGCCGGGGCTACTACCAGGAGCGTATGCATTGCCCCAGCTCCATTCACCAGCATCACCCCACACGCATGTGCACAAGCGAGCACAGCATTTAGAGGCCCCTCCAGAGAGGCACTGCTTGCCATGAGGCCCACCTCGACAAAGAAAGCCATGACGGGCAGCTGATGAAACTGGTCCTCCCTCCTCAGCAGCCTTGCCAGCTGGCGGAAGATCCAGCGACGCAGGTGACTGGCAGCCCCCCTCATTGCTCTGTCAGAGGCAAGAAGGCAGTGTTGGGCCTCAGCCGAGCAGGCAAACCTCCTCTGGCATCGCTCTGCTTGGCACGCAGCTCCTGCAGCCAGCGGCATTTGCTCATGGAGCACTGCTCTTGCCCTACCACACCTTGCCATTAGAAAGTCAGCGTCAGGCATCATTACGTTCCTTTTGGTGGGAGACCGGAGAAACAGCCTTCCTGCCCAGGCGGCATGGCCTGCCCACACATCCCCTCTCCTGCCCGCTTTGGATTCCTGTGCCCCTGGGCCCTCCCCAGGTTCTCCTGCACACGACCCTCTCCCACAGCTCCTAACACCACCTGCTCCCCCAGCAGCTCTCCAAGCTGGGCAGCATGGCAGCTCCCAGGGCCCTTCTGCTGGGCGAGCCCTTGCCACAAGGGCTGAGGCTGCAGCCCCTTTCTTGGAGAAGTGGCGTTCCCCCTCCCCCACCAAGAAGCACATGGGGAGGCACACCCCACAGCCAGGGAAGAGGTGCTGGGCCAGAGCAGGCCGGAAAGGGCTCTACCTGGCCAGCACCACCACTCCCTTCTGCGAGGTGTCCGCATGCAGAAATAGGTCCCAGCCGCCCTTCCTCTCAACAGTCACGGCTACGGTCTCATAGTGGGTGCAGCGCAGCAGACTTTTCATGGCCTGCACGGCGCACCTGCATGCAGAGCAAAGCCCAGGTCACACTGGCAGCCCGGCCCTGCCTCCAGGTGCAGCGCAGAGACAGGGCGAGCGGGATCGAGCACCTGACGTGGCTGGTGGGACGGGACTCATCCCGTTGGCATTCCCTCAAGAAGATATTTGCTTCCTGGTGGCTGAACTCTGCTGTGAAGACCATCTGCAAGAGCAGCGCCAGGAAGAGCTGGGGGAAAAACGCCTTCACCGCCTCTGGGCAGACGGGCTCCCGGATGATCTCACACAGTGCCCTCGTTGCCTGCAGAAAACACTCAGTCACACCTCTCACTCCCGAGCAGTCCCCGGCATGCTTCCACAGCCCTCCAGGTGGGAGGCTCGAGCACAGCCTTGGAGCATGGGAAATGCAGCTGGAGGCCTCAGCCTGGCTGCCTGACCAGGGCCAGCGCCCGCAGGCTCTTGGGCCTCAGCTCCTGGTTGTACACAGTGAGCCTTCCTGCCTCAGCATGACCATCACCTCGGCAGGCTTCGTGTAGCGTGCACGCTCGGCCAGGCTCCCTGTCCCAGGCCGTGCTGCCTGCCCAGGTTTTGCAGGAGCCCTACTCCTGCCCCTCACCTTGCCCCCAACCCGACCCTGGCTTTCCAGCCTGCTGAGCGAGGTCGGCGGATGCAGGGACAGCGTCGGATGGAGATTTCCTGGGCATGGCCAGCCTGGCTGTTGGTGTGCAGAGAGGCCAGGCAGCACTTGGCAGCCCTGTGTGCTGGCACAGTCAGAGGCCTGGTGCTGGGCATGTTGTAGCCATGGGCCCAGGAGAGGTCCCTGCTTGGGGGCACACGGGCAGCGGAGAGGGGGAGGGGGCCCAGGGAGGCAGGCACCAGCCTGGGGGCACGGGAGGCCTCGTCCCCTAACTCACGGCCAGCGGAAGGATGCAGTTGTTGTCCCTGTCGGAGCTGGACTGCTTGCGCAGTGGCCGCTCCTCCAGCAAGCTCAGCAGCTCCCGCAGCATGTCCGGCGCAAGCATCGGCTTATCCATCAGCACCTTCCACATGCTCACGGCAGTGCTGCAGGCCCAGAGCGCCTTGTCAGTGGCACTTCCTTGGCCGCAGCACCGTAGCCTGGGCCAGCCCTGGAGGTCCCCAGCTGTGTGCCAGCCCTGCCCCTGCCCACCCCCTCCTCCCTGGCAGCCCCAAGAGGGTCCTGCCCAGGCAGGCAGCACATGACCAAGCTGAAGCCCCTTGCGCGGCAGGGAGCGTGCAGAGCCGCTGCGCTCTGCGGCTCAAGGCAGGGACACTTGCTCAGCTCTGGCTCCTCAAGGCCTGCTTGAGGCACCAGGGCTGGGAAACGGTGGGCGAGACACAGGGCCCTGCCCCTCAGCCGTGTGCTGGCCATCTGCTTGCCTCTGGCCCTCTTTGGGCCCTTCTCCCCATGGCCAAGGAGCCACTGGAGCCCGTCCAGGCTGACGGGCCCCATACCTGTTGCACAGTGGCGAGCAGTACAGCAGGCTCACGGTCACCTCGCTGGGCTCCAAGCAGGCCAGCTGGCAAAGGGTCTTGTTTAGGGTGACCCGGGCCGACAGCTCCCTCACATACTTCACGTTCCTGTAGAGGCACCTTATGATGCGTGGCACCTGGAAGACACAAGGCGGACGGTGAGGCTGCTCCCAGAGAGCAGCCAATACCCCAGCTCCCACTCACTTCTCCTTCCCTCTCCACCACTCCCACCGCTCCTTGCTGCCTTCCAAGGGGCTCCGCTGCCCACGAACACTGGCTCTCGGCGGGGAAACAGCGCCCCAGAGGGTCGAGCCCCACGCACGCCAGCCCCAGGCTCCTTACATCTTCCAGCACAGAGAAAGCGTCCAGCAGGAACATGGTCAGCATGTGGGAAGCCACCTCCGTATTGTAGGTGCTGCAGTTCCTCATGCCCTCGATGGCTGTGACAATGACGTCTGTCCTTTCGGAAGGCTGCAGGTTTTTCACAAACAGCTGGGGCAGAAAGGACCCAGGAGAGAAGAAATGTCACGCTGCGGGCCGCACTACTGCTGCTTAGCTAAGCAGTGGATGTGGCTCTGGAGAGAGGTGCGGGGCAGTGCTGGCACCGTGGCCCAGGAGAGCCAGGAGCACGCGCTGTGCTGGGTAGCAGCAGCATGGGGCATGTGGCCAGAGGGCCACCAGGGCAAGGCAGGATGCTCGGGAGCAGGCTCACAGTGCACTGGCTCTGCAGGCAACCCTAGCTTGCCGGTGGCCAGCAGGCTGCAGCTGCTGCTGGGACTCTTGGAGCCAAGCCTCTGGCTAGTCCCCCCGCTCAGGGACAGCGGGAGACACAGCAGTGAGAGCAGGGCTGCTACCAGGCAGCAACCAGTACTCTAGGTGCCACTCAGAGCTACTTCCTTCTCCACCACCACCTCTGCATCAACCCCAAGGCCCCCTCAGCCCCACTCGTTAGGCATCCCTTTGCTCATCCACGTCTCCTCAGGACCCCATGGCCAACAGTCCCAGCAAGGGAAGTGCTCCTCACCCTCATGATCACGCTCATGTTGCTCGTCCACGAAAGGCAGAGCTCATTGTCGGCTTCCCTCTCCTTCTGGGGCTCCACATACTCTGGATCATCCTGCAGCATCGCCCGGCCTGAACAGCAGCAGAAAGACACAGCGGTCAGCAGGAGTCATGCAGAGCTGCAGCTGGCAGACTCATGGCATCAGAGAGAAACCAGCCTGGCAGAGACAAAGGGCATGCCACGAATGGATGGGGAGCAGGATTCCCAGGGAGGGTCGGGGCCTATTCCAGGGCAGAGAAGGGCAACTGCTTCAAAGGGTACCAAAAGCCTCACGGGCTTTCCGGTGCGAAGCCCGACACAAACCGTAGCCTCTGAGCAGGGGCTGCTGAGCGTTTTCCAGGCCAGTGGTATCCAGGACAGGTACTAAGAGCCCACTCCCCTGCTCCTACATCAGCCGCGCCTCCTGCTCCTTTGCCTCACTGAGCAGAGGGGCCGAGGCAGTGCGATGCCTTCCCCGGCCTTGCCAGCGTGGCCGTGTGCAGAAGCACACAGCCCAGCACAGCTTCTCTTACGTTTTCGCTGCACGACGAATCTGAAGAGGCAATGAAGAGCATCCAAGGCCCCGCCCTTGGTCTCCGCGTCCTCGTAAGCACAGCAAAGGATGAGACAGCCCACCAGCTGTCCCAGCATCGGCACGGGGATCTTCCCATAGCAGGCAGGGCTCTCATCCACTCCTCCAAAGGGGTGCCACACCTGGGCAAGGCGGGTGGGACAGGTAGAAGGGCTGACGGGAGGCAGTCGCCACCAAAGCCCTGAAGCCAAGACTCTGCCCAGGCATGGATCCCAGCGGAGCCAAAGCTCTCGAGGGCCCTGCAGGCCTTGCCTCCCAAAGCAGCAGCCCAGCAAAGGCAGCACTGCCAGGCTGCGGCTCACATCATGCTCCGCGCGCACTGCTCCCCTGCACAGGGCTGGGGGCACAGCTGGCTCCTGCGACAAAGGGACTGCAGAGAAAAGCCCATGGAGAGAGGGCCAAAGAGCTTTGCTTCAGGGCAGAGCCTTGCTCAGTGCCTTAACCTGTGCCCACGCTTCCCTCCGAGGGACCCCCTGAGCTGCACTGTGCTCTGGGCTGCTGCAAAGGGCCAAAGCGGGGGCTGCACGGTGCTTGGCTCCTTACCTCCAGCGAGGAATAGTTGGCCAGCAACTTGCTCAGCCTCCCAATCCTCCCCACGGCCCTCTCACGCACAGCTGCTCTCTCCGTCTTGGTGAAGGGCAGCAGCATCTGCAAGGAGAAAGGCTACTGCTCTGCCCGGGGAGCTGACGCCCACTCCAGCAGAAGCAGCTCTGCTAAGCGCCTGCCTGCAGTCCTACAGTGCACCAAGGCTTCCTCGGAGCTAGAGCCAAGCCTGGAATGGCCTTCCTGCCCCTACAGGCCCCAGCCTGCAAGGCCCACCTTGCCCTCAGGCAGCCAGCCACACCCAAGCCCCCTCCCAGCCTCTGCTCCTGGCCATGCACATGGCCCCGGGTGCCCTCTTCAGGATGGCAGGCCTTTCAGGCCACACCTTCCCTAGGGGTCTGCAGTGGGCAGCCTGGCCTCCGGCCTCCTGGCATGGCAGAAGAACCAAGCTTCCGGCCTCGGCTCCCCTTGCAGCACGGGCAGCTCCCAGTGGGTCTCTGCCCCATTCCGATCTGGCAAGGAAAGCACAAGGCACGCGGAGGCAGGGGGGCAGCAGCACCAGCTGCCATCAGTGCAGTGCCTAGAGAAGAAGGGTGACATTCCTCCCACTGCTTTGGTGCAAGGAGAGCTTTGGGGGCAGAGGTGGCCCAGGAGTGCTCATGGGGGCAAGGTGTTCCCAAGAGCCTGGAGGATGTTTGGGGTGGGAAGGGACTTGGGCTGTAGCCAGGGGGCACTGGGCTCACAGAAGAGCCCAGTGGGGAACCTCCGCTCACCCAAGCGAGAAACGCCCCCTGCCTGCAGCGTGCTGCCTGTACATGGCACTCAGGGGGGGAATGTCCACTCGAGGGTGTCACTTCCCTCTGGGCTGAGGAACAGGCCCAATGCAGCCCACTCTTTGCAAATGCCACACCTGCAAGATCTTCTGCAGCTCCAGGAGGCTGGAAGTGGCCGACTTGAGCACCAGCACCTCCAACATGTTGTCCATGGCATCGAGGGTCTGCAAGGAGGACAGGGGGCTGTGGCATTCCTTCCCCACTGCCTCTGACCCACAGCAGACTCAGTTGAACCCCTGCTGCCCAGCGAGGACACCCGCTGCCCTGCACGGGCCAACGAGAGGCCTCAGGGCAGGAGACCTGCTGTGCACGGACCAGCCCCTGGGCACTGCCCATGGCCCAGCCCACGGGAAGGGCATGAAGGCAGGAGGGTGGGAAAACAAAGCTGAGATCCTGCCCAGCCTTGGAGCTGACAGTCACCTCTCAGCACAGCGGAGCCAGGGGCAAGCCCAGAGGGGCTGGCGGGCTCCCTGTAGCTCACCCAGCACCTACCTTGGAGTAGAGGGACATGTCCACGGTCTCCATGTCTTCTCTTGGAGGAAGCAAGAAGACACTCTTGAAGCAGGCATGGAGAAGGCTGCTCTTTTTGCCCTCCAGAACCGGCTCCACTGCACTGCAAAGAGAGAGCGAGAGAGAGAGAGAGATGCCTGTTGGACACTGGTGCTGGGAGCAGTGCCTGGATGCCCTGGGGAGGTGGCTGTGGGCCGCTGGGGCAGGAGTCCCCCGGCTGCTACAGAGAGCACGTGAGGGAGCCCTGCAGGGAGGCACCTCCTCCCTCCATGAACTGGCCCAGGGCCAGAGGAGAGCCCAGGCAGCTAGGCCTCCCCCCTTCTCTACCACCTGCCTCCCCTTCTGCACTACAAGCCAAGGGGCCCTGGGGAGCTGCAGCAGGCAACCCTCTGCCCTCCCATCTGCCCTACTGACAAGCCTGGGCCAGGGGAGAGCAGAAGCGCAGCAGACAGCACCGCCAGCCTCCTCCCACCATGGTGCACACCTCCCAGCCAGGGACGGTGCCATCAGGCACATGCTGTGCACAGGTCCTGGCCAAACCAGGGGCTCTGCTAGCTACCTCATTGCCGTGATAGCAAGCATGGCTTGCTGGCGCACTGCTGTGCCCAGGCGCTCCAAGGGCTCCTCTTCCAGCAGCACCTGCACAGCACATCCGGCAGTCAGCGCGGCAACTGCCATCACCCAGCACCAGCAGACCCAGGGCCCAGCTGGCCTTGCCCCTGTCCTCACACCTGCTGCCTCTCCCCTCACCTCGATATGCTCGGCCAGCTCGTGTCGGCAGCAGAACACCTCCAGGCCCCAGGACAAGGTCTTGGCGCTGCTGCCTCCACAGAGGGTGCCGATGGACGCTAGAAACTTCAGCTTCTGCGCCTCTTGCTGACAGACGGGGAAGAGAGACAGAGTGAGCGCGAGAGGAGACAGGAAAGGCCAGCAGGACCAGAGCAGCCAGGGGGCTGCAGTGCTGGGCGGGACCCCGGACGGCAGCAGCTCTGCACAGCCAGCACCTCCCCAGCAGCCTGCCAGCAGACATGGGCGGACCCGCAGGGAGACCCAGGCACAGCCCCCATGGAAACGGCTGCACTTACCTGTTCTCGGCCACCCACAAAGGCCTGGATGAAGTCCAAGGCTTCCTCATCCTCTCTGGACAGCTCGGACCAGCTGCTGATGGAAAACCTTGCACCTGAGAAAGGAAGAGAGCCGGGAGCACTGCAGAGATGGAGGGCAGGCAGCAGAGAGCCGCGCAGTGAGCTCTGCCCGCCGGCCAGCCATGGGCCTGCTCCCGGGCACGCAGTCTCCCCCAGGCTGCTCAAGGCTGCACGGTGCCCAGCACATGAGCTGCCCTGCTGCAGCCAGCCAGCCAGGGCAAACCTCAACTGCACCAGGCTGGGGAACGTGCTGCCAGACAGGCAGCATCCCTCCTCCTGCCACGGAGCTGCCGCTCGCTGCCCGTCCCAGGCAGCAGGAGCTGCGTCCATCTGCGCTCTCCCTCCTGGGCGCATGCTGCGCTGGGGCCAGCTCCCAAGCCCCGAGCGGGCCCTGGCATCCGGGCACCGCTGTGCCACCACCCCGGGCACCCCGACACCACGTGCTGGGGAGATGGGAGCCCGGCGCAGAGCAGGGTGCGCTCCCCGGCCCTCACCCCAGCCCGGCCCAGCCCCACGGGGGCTCACTCACCTCTCCGCCACGCCTGGGACTCGAACCCCTCCAAGGGCCTCGAGGCAGAGCTGCTCTCCTCGGCAACCCTGTCCTGCTCCTGGGATGCCCGGCGCGGGCAGCCGTACTCCTGCTCCCAGGCCACCCGTGGGCGGCTGGGGGGTCTCTCCGCCATCCTGCGGCACGGAGCAGAGGCAGGAGGGGGACACTTGTTTAATGCAGAGCTGGGGAGGGTCCCCACGGGGGTGGGGGCAGCGCAGTCAAAGGTCCCCGCGCCCGTCCCGGCCCTGGAGCCAGCTCTCCTGCGCCTCAGCCCCTGCCGCAAGGTCCTGCCCCCGCCACGGCCGAGGGCCCCCGCAGCCCCGTGGCACTGCCGAGCCCGGCCCCGTCGCTCTCACCCGCAGCAGGAGCTGGCAAGGCCTCGGCAAACGCCTCGACTCCGCGAGGCTGCCGGGGCGGCAGGGAAAGACGCGGCTGCGCTCGGGGGCTCCTCCTCGAGCTCCACGCGCTCCTGCCCTCTCCCGTCGCCGTCCGCCCGGACACTGCCCGCACCTGACAGCGCCGCCGGTGTCACAACGGGGGGGGGTCACAATGGCCCCGCCGGGGGCGGCTCTGAGGTCACCTCTGCTGCGCGAGCTGCTCCAGCAGCAGCAGCCGGCGCCGCCAGGGGCTCCAGGGCCGCAGCGCGGCTGCCCCGGGCAGGAGGGAGCTGGGGCAGGGCAGGGCGAGGCAGCTCGAGGGGCCGCGCGCGGCTCCGCATGGCCAGCTCCCTCCTCTTTCATCCCCGGCTGCCCACGCCTGGCCGCACTCACCTGCTCACCACTAACCACCAGCACCACCTCAAAACCTGACCCCACCGTACCTCTTGCCCCAATCCCCTCCTCTCATCCCTCACCCCAAACTCTAACCCTCCAGCCACAACCCAGACCTCCAACCCCTTTCCCTAACTCTTGCTCCAGCCCTCACCGGCATCTCCAACCCTCAGCCCTAGACAACAAATGCTAGCCGTCACCCCAGCCCTCACCCCTGCCATAGCCCACTCCCCCACAAAGCTAGCCAACGCTCACAGCAAGCACCAGAAACCCGCAGCACAACCACCAAACCTCACCCCACGCCTCACCCAACCCCTCACCCCATGCAGCCAGCTCTCGTCCCCAGCCCTGCCCTCAACACCAGCCCCCAAGCACCAACCCCAGGGAGATGCCCGAACCCCCACTGCCAGCCCCAACCCCTTCTCCCGCCCGGCACCTGGCCCCTTCTCTGCACGGCACAGATTATTGGCCTTGCCAGTTCTGCTGGCCCCCGGGGCCGTGGCCGGGCTCCCAAGTGGGCGGAAAACCACACGGACGTCGGGCAAAGAGCTGGTGAGCAGCCTGGACTGCTTCAGGCTGGAGCACGTTGTACGGTGTAGAAATTATGCCCTCCACTCCTGCAAGTAGGAGGATGTTGGCCCGTTCAGCTGGCATGGTTGGAGCTGGAAAAGGATGCCTGCCCGTTGTCTAAAAGAAATTGTTGTAAAACCTAAAACCTTTTCCCTGTGTTTTACAAAAGCAAAACAGCTAACCTCGTGTGAACTCAAGGAGCAATTTCTCTGGGAGGACTGTATGAAAACTGAGGGGGTTTTTTTTGTTTGTTTTGAGGAGAAAAGCACTCTTTCTTTTCCAAACCCTTGAGTTGGTGTTCTTTGACCTTCATACGTGAGTCGATTTCAGCCTAGAAGGCTCTTTTCCCACCGGTAGGTGTTGATGTTGACAGAGGCACCGCTGTGCTTTCTAGTGTGGCATGCTAGCACCTATTCCAAGAAGTGGAACTCTCTCTGCTTATTGCGTTGTGGCCAAGCAATACATCCGCACAATGGAAGAAGGTTGAGGGCAGAAGCCTGGCTGTGACTGACCACAGGTGTTGCCAAGAAAGCTGGATGAATCTCAGCACAAAGGGCGCCACAGGCTGGCCTTTGTTTTAAGGCATGCCCTGGACTCCTGCAAGCACCTGAAGGCTGGAAATCCATCCTTCCAGGAGCAGAAACGATGAGCAGTAGAGGGAATGTGCTGCGCAGGTGAGCTGCAGCTGGTGCAGCAAGCATTGCTGGTTTGAAGCGGTGGCTTGCTCCTTTGCCCTTTCCCAGAGAAATGCAATCTGATAATGGATGACATCTGTAAGAACAAAGAACTGCAAAGGTGGAGTTCTTCCTGTGGAGTCCAGTGGACTTTCCACCTACCGTGTCGAGCTCAATGCAATGGGGGAGGAGAAAGATGCAATGGATGAGAGAAAGGACAGCAATGCAAGAGTGACTCTTCTCTCTTAGAATACTTCTAAGTGGGGATTGGATTTGTGGGAAGTCTGAAGTTGGCTACGTAAGTGACACCCTCCCACCATGGGAAGTGTCAGAGAAGGACATTGTATCTGATTTAGCTTCAGCTTAGTCTCAGGGCCTAAAGTAGATGAAGCCTGCGGGCCTCAAGGCCGAACTGTGAATGAACTTGAGAAACATTGCTGGCAATGTAGCTGCAAAACCATTTATGACCAGCTACTAAGGCTACAAAAGGGGCTAATGAGGATGTAAAATAGGATGCAGGAGACAAGATGGGATGCACGTGGGTTGGGGTTGACCTTGGAGGAGATAAGGGCCTGGGCTGTAGGCCAGGAGCTGTCCGAAGGAGAGAGAGAGCAGTCAGAAGGGGAGAGACCAGTGACTCAGAAAAGAAGACTGGAGGAGACTGTCACTGGCAGGTGGGGAAATAAGACTGCAAAGGGTCTGATTAGCCCAGAATGTCTTTGTTCAGGGTCCCTGCATGGAGGCAGCCAGCTCGAGCTGTTACTTCCTGTACTGTCATTTATTCTTGTAATTCATGTCAAAGAAATAATTAATTCTGCTCCTATATGTGCATGAGACTCTGCTCCTCGGAAACCTAGGGTGGGGCCATGTCTACAACAGGAAGTCCCCTAGATGAGGGGTTTGTGTCAGTAGCTGCACAAATTCCTTTGCAAACACTGTCAAGGTCCTGGAGAATCACCGATCACAGGACGGCTGAGGTTGGAATGGACCTCTGGAGATCATCTAGTCCAACCCCCCTGCTCAAGCAGGGTCCTCCAGAGCACATTGCCCAGGACCCCACCCAGAGGGCTTTTGAGTATCTCCAGGGAAGGAGACTGCACAGCCTCTCTGGGCAACCTGTGCCAGTGCTCCGTCACCCTCCCAGCCCAGAAGTTTTTCCTCCTGTGCACATGGAACTGCCTGTGGTTCAGTTTGTGCCCGTTGCCTCTTGTCCTGTCACTGGGCTCTACTGAGATCCCCTCTCAGTCTTGTCTTCTCCAGGCTCTACAGGCCGAGCTCTCGCAGCCTTTCTTCACAGGAGACATGCTGCAGTCCCCTCATCATCTTTGTAGCCCTCCGCCGGACTCTCTCCAGTAGGGCCATGTCTCTCTTGTACCCTCTTTCCAGCAGGTCAACCCCCAGCCTGTCCTGGGCCATGGAGTTCTTCCTCCCTACGTGCAGGACCCTGCACTTGCCTTTGTTGAACTTGAGAAGGTTCCTCTCTGCCCATGAGGTTGTGATTAAACAAGGTTGTGGCTCTTTTTCTGGATGGTGGACGGGTGGGATGGCAGTAGGACAAGGAGTCATGAGGGGAGGAAGGGGAATTCCATTAACTTCTGCACCTGGGTTAGGTTCTTGGGAGGGTTATTATTGTGGGAAGTGAGGACATATGCAGCGTGAGTGCCCAAGCTGTGCACGAATTCAGCCACAGTCAGGGGTGAATCCTCCTTCGGGAGAAAATCAAGATGTAGGCCGAACTGATGAATGACTAGCTGAGGAGGAATATCCTTGTGCTTGTATTCGATGTGTATGTATGTTTTTGGATGCAATCCCTTTGGCTAGTCAGGGCCGCATAACCAGGAAAGTTGCTGGAAAGCAAGTAACCTTTCTAGTGGCTACAGGGGCTACTTTATCTCTCAAGCCATGGAGCTCAATGACAGTCCTTCCGAGATGGGTGTGTTATAAAGGTCCGCAGGCATTCACCACTAAGGCAGAGTCAGACTCTTATACGATCGTTTGTTTCAGCTGGAGCTGGGTGCCTCCAAAGAGGGACCCAGAACAAAGACATTCTGGGCTAATTATACTCCTTCCAGTCTTATTTCCCCGCCTGCCAGTGACAGTCTCTTCCAGTCTTCTTTCCTGAGTTGCTGGTCTCTTTCCTTGTAAATGGATTGTGTCTACATCCCAGGACGGTTGCTGTGTTCCTGCTTCAAAGTGCCTTATCTTATCCGGAGGCTAACCGTGACCTCTGTCCATTGTGTTCTGTATGTTGGAGGGCTGATTCTGGCTGCTTCTGCAGTTGTTGCGTCAGCAGCAGCCCACAGGTTCGGTAAAAGCTTCGGCCTGCAGGCTTCAGGGCATTATTTTAAATAAAATAATTACTTATTTAAATGATTTTACAGCATAGAAACAGCTCGAAGTGGGTGCCTCTGGAGAAGGACACCGGACAAAGAAATTCTGGGGTAATTAGACCCCTTACAGTTTTATTTTCCCACCGGCCAGTGAAGGCCTCCTCCAATCTTCTTTACTGAGTCAGTGGTCTCTCCCCTTCTGATTGGTGTCTCTCTCCTTCTGACAGCTCCTGGCCTACAGCCCAGGCTGGATGCCATGTCCTTGTTTCTCCCAGGCCCTTATCTCCTCCAAGGTCAACCCCAACCCACGTGCATCCCATCTTGTCTCCTGCAGTCTACTTTGTAGCCTCATGAGCTAGTTTTGTATCTTTGTCAGCTAGTTTTAACTGGTTTGGCAGTTACAACATTGGCAAGGTCACATCCCCCGCAAAGTTTCTGGAGTTCAAGGACAGTTCAGCCTTGAGGCCTGCAGGCTTCATCTACTTTAGGCACTGATGCTAAGCAAGAGTGAGACTTATGCGAAGCGGAAGCTAAATCGGCTACAATTTCCTTCTCCAACAGTCCTCCCTTGGTTTCTATGAGCACACCTGCTGGATACATATATTGGGGTAGAGTATTTGTGCACATCATAGAGGAGAATGTGAGGCACTTTTTCTCCCTTTTTTTTTTTTTTTGTGAAGTTTACCTTAGATTAAATAATCTAATGAAAAGGCGCCCAGGTGTTGCTGGGTTGTTAAGAAAGCCTTACTGCACGGATTTGGTTTGGAGACTCAAGAACTGAGATGCAGCTGTGCTTTTGCAGCCGGGCACTAATTCGTGAAGCACAAAGTATAGGCATTCCTCTTTTTCGATTGTAATCCCGTTCCCAATAGTGCGTTATGACAAACAAGAAGTTACGTTACCATTTTTAGTTATTGAAGGCAGAACACTGAAGGAGATAAGCCCGCCTTAACTAGGATAATCCTTCTGTTAAGCAAACATGAAGATGGTACTGCTCTTTTGGAAGTTTGTCTGCAGCTCTTGAAAAAGCAGGTATCTCCCTAAGAGACAGCATCTCGAAGATGTACACAATATGCTAAACATTTCTCTCTCCTCAGAGTTTCTGGATTCCCCTGTCTCTAGTCACTGTGAATACTGTCCACCCTCCCAAGCTGATCCGCTTGCCTGGGGGCTCCTTACTCCTGGGGGCCTTCTTGGACAAAGGAGACATTCTCTCTGCATACGTCCTACATTGCCACAGAAATAACATTCCGGTCCCTCACTGTCTGCCCATCTTCTCCTGTCCCCTTCTCGTCCTTGCCCTTGGCATTGCCCTAGCCTTCCTCGGCCTCCTCTGTCTCTTCCTCTACCCCTTCCTCTAATTTGCAAGTTCTGTGCTGAAGCTGCTGCTAAGAGATTAGCCTCTTCTTGGTTTTCCTTTTTCCGTTCCTTTGCTTGCTTCCCTTGCTGTTTCTCCTCTCGCCCGTCATAGACCAATACTGCCACGCTTAAAATCCTTTGTGAAGTTTCTCCTTGCCACCCTGGCATGTGCTCCTTCAACTCTTTTGGGCTATCCGGAGCGGCCTGATGGACAAAGACACTAATGGCTAGTGCATCATTCCAATTCTGGAAAGTCCTTCCCCCATAGTTCAACAAGGCTTGCCCTAGTCGTCCCCCAAAATCCCTGGCCTCTTTGTCCAAGCTCTGTCTACGCTCCTGCACTCTAGTCCAATCCACTCCTAGTTTGCTACATGCTCTAATAGCTTCTACCGAGTTCCGGAGTCCTGTCTGGCAAGCGACTCTGTCCCCTGCGTTATTGTAATCCCAATTTGGATCGTTTGCTGGCTAACGATTTGTGTTTCCCCCAGTCTGTTGTACAAACTTTGCCTCTTTATTAACTATTTTATCATCTCGCTCGTTTGGTCAGAACAACTCTCTCAAGAGCACTTGGGTATCCCGCCAGTTTGGTCAGAACAACTCTCTCAAGAGTACTTGGGTATCCCGCCAGTTTGGATTATACCCAGTGCATATATATTAGAAAACAGCTGAGCGCTCCTTTCCGCATCCTCCCTCAACCTGGGCATTTTGCTTGCCCACAATGCTCAGTCACTCGGACTCCAGGGTTGGCTAGTAAATACATGCAGTACCACGTGAGGGGGGTTAGCTTCCCCCCCCCCCGCCCCCGCTGCACTCGCTTGTAGTGCTGCTGCATTAGGTAAAACATTAGCAACCATAGGATGGAGGCCTGCCACGGGAGGAGGGGAAGTCTGAGTAAGAGGAGGAGAGGGACAGATAGACAGATCTTCAGGAGGCGCCACCGGAGGAGTGTAAGGCGGAGCAGTAGCTCCTGGGGCGTTATTTGGGACACCTATATCTGCTGCAGCAAGAGTAGTTTTACAGAGGGTGCCGTTTGTCCTCCTTGGATCTCGCCGGTCCCACATCCAATTATCCCCACACATACCAATAATCCATTCAGTGAGGCTTTTCATCTTCCAATATAAGCTGTAGCAGAGCTCATTTCTTAGAATCGAAGGATCCTTCCTTGGGTTAACCCCCACATTAATTGTAAGATGGACAATCATCCTGACATAAAGGGACAGCTAACTAGCTAGGGATCGATTTGACTGTAACGGCTTTTTTCTCCTTTTTGTTCCTTTTCCTTTTCTAAATTTGGATGTTTGGAGCCAAGAGGGTGCAATGGTGGTTGGCTACACTGCCATCTGGGGTGCCAAAGTGCTGTGGAAACACTTTGATCCTAGGTTTCCAAGAAGCAGAGCCTCACGCACATCTAGCAGCAAAATTTTATTTCTTGAAATGATGGTGCAGCATAGTAACTGCTGGAGCTGGGTGCCTCCAGGGAGGGACCTTGAACAAAGGAATTCTGGCCTAATTAGACCCTTTACAGTTTTATTTCCCACCTGCCAGGGAAGGTCTCCCCCAATCTTCTTTACTGAGTCTTCTTTACTCTCCTTCTGGTTGGTCTTGGCCTTCAGCCCACACTGGTTGCCATGTCCTTGTTTCCCACAGTCCCTTATCTCCTCCGAGGTCAACCCCAACCCACGTGCATCCCATCTTGTCCCCTGCAGTCTACTTTTTAGCCCCATGAGCTAGCTGTGTATCTTTATTAGCTGCTTTTAATGGGTTTGGCCGTTACATGCTCAGCAATGATTCTGGAGTTCATGGACGGTTCGGCCTTGAGGCCTGCATGCGCAGGGTAGGCAGTGGCGATAGAAACAGAGCTGCATGTCATACCCCAGCTCTGCCCTTCCACCTGAGATGCAAGCCCTGAAGACAGCAGGGGCCTGCTCTTGCCCTGCGGTGACTGGAGAGGGCAGGGGAGGCCAAAGCTTTTCTCCCCCTTTCCCTTGGCTATTGTGGGCCAGCAGAGCAGTTGACGCTTTGCAGCAAAACCAAAGTGTGTCAGGCCGCTCTACGCTGGCCTGGCATATTGGAACGAGTGGACACCCCGTCCCCCCCAGGACAAGCCAGATTCATGCAGGCAGCAAGTTTTGCCCCTTGCCTTTGGCTCCCTAAAAAAAGAACACTCACTCCGGCTGAGGAAACGGGGCTGTATCTTTGCGGGAAGCCCAACAAAGCCATGAAGCGGTAGCACAACAGGGGCTGTGCTTGAGGAGTCGAGCTGTCCTGGGGCTGCGGGAGATGCCAGCAATGAGCCAGACCTTCCAGCACACTTGCGTGTGTGCGTGGTGTGCAGCACCATGGCATTGGCACAGCTGCGTCAGCTCTGCTCAAACAGAGTCACGTCCTGGCGGGAGGGTGCCACCTCGCCCATGCTCTCGGGAGCCAGGGACACAGTGCTCCGAGGTGGAATCTTGATGTTCTCCTTGGCACCCTCAGGTTCATGATGGTCTGTGACACCAGGCAACGGACTAAAGGTTCTGCATCATTTTCCAGGGGCTGGAGGGCTGCGAGAGAAAGGCACCGAGCTGAGAACAGACTCCCACCTTTGCAGAGATCCCAGGAATCCCCCCCCAGGCAGGGCCAGCCCCACTCAGCTCTTCCCATGCGGAGGAGGCAGCAGGTAAGACAAATGGATCAGCTGGCACTTGCAGGTCGGCCAAGCCCCAGATGCGCCCCAAATACCCCCTGCTCTCCCCCACATAGGGACACAGAGCCTTCCTCACCTGGGGCAGGCCAGTGAACTGCAGCTCACTTCCCAGCCTCCTCCCTCCTCCCTGCCAGGGCTGCCTGACACAGCGCTGCTCTCACTCACCAGTGCACAGCTCCTGCACCTTCTCCTTCCTCCGCTTCTTCACTTGCTGCCCGATGAGCCCTAGGCAAACACCTCCACTCACCCCTCATACTCCCCAGCAAGCCCCCAGCAGCACAGCTCCCATCTGGCCTTGCCAGCTTGGCCACGCAGCCTGCTCCCCTTGGGCAAGGCTGGCCCCAGCCCCGTCCCCACGGTGCAGGACCCAGGGACGGTGGGAGGGACTGAAGACCCTCCTGTGTGCCCGTCTGGGTGGGCAGGCATGGCCCTGGGCTTGTGGCTCACCAATGAACCTCACAGCTGCCTCCCGCAAGGATGCGTCCGGGTTCTCCAGGTAAGGCAGGCTCTGGCGCAGGTGTTGCTCCGCTCTGCTCCTGTCCCTCAGCAGCTGCAGACAGCACAAGGACAGGGGGTTGGCACCGAGCCTCCCCAGAAGGCCAGGCCTGTCCCTCCTCCCAGCTCCGGCCTCCTCTTCCTTCCTGTTCACGCCTCCCAGCTAGAAGCTGGCTGGTAGCCAGGTTCAGAGGGAGCAGAGGGCAGAGCGGGGCCTGCAGGTGCTGAGATCCCCGCCATGCTTCTGCCAAGGCCCAGCCAGGCCAGGGGCCCCTTCAGCACCCCAGCGGGCACTTAGAGTAGAGGGCTCTGGGCTGCAGCAGTGCGTGAGGGGCACAGCTGTGCACCCTGCCCACTGGCCATGGCGGCAGGCCTCATCCCGCCGCGGCCCCGGGGGCTTTGGCCACGTCCTTACCACGCACTCCCCGATCTTCCATGTCTCCGCTCTTCTGGCCAGCTGCTTGAGCTCCTCCCACTTGAGGAACTGTGCAGCGCTCACCAGGGCTTCCTGAGAGGCCTGCAGAGCAACAGAGACCAGGAGATGCCACCGCAGCCACGGCAGGACACCCTGGGTCCCCCTCGTCTTGGCAAGGCTCCCAGCCTTTCCCAGCCCCAAATGGCACGACGCAGCGTGCCACTAGGTCTGGCCCTCCCTGAAGGCAGAGGCAGCTCTGCCTTGTCCTTCGGCACACAGGAAGCTGCACCTCATGCTGCCATGCGTTCCAAGGCACACTTGGCAGCAGCCCTTGCCTTGCTGCTCACCTCCACCCACGGCATGTCAGCATTGCTTCCCCAAAACACTGCTCCCTACCTGGGCCACTCTCTGCACCTTGTCACTCATGTGGAGGAAGAGCGGCACCAGGCTCCTCTGTGCATGCTGCTTCAGGTTCCGTTTGTTCTTCCCCACCACAATCTCCAGCAGGTCTTTGAAGAGGAGCATGGAGAGCTCTCGCACTCTGCTGTCTTCCTGCAGGCAGGGAGGAGAGGAGGGGAGGCCTCAGCAACGACTCCAGGAACGGGGCCCGACAAGAGCGTTTGCCGTGGCAAGGCCTCGTCCTCTCCGGGCACAACTGTCCCCCAGCCCGGCCAGAGGTCGGAGCTGAGGACAAGCCTCTGCTGAGGCAGCCTGGACAATGAGGGTTGTCGGCAGCAGCACGACAAGCCTCCCTGGGCTCTGTCTCCCTCTCCCTCTGGAGGGAGCTTCTTGGATTTCCCGAGGCCTCCATCAGGGCCCCCGCACACAACAAGAGGACAGAAAGGGACAGCCCCGCGGCACGGCCTCTCCCTCGCTCTCTAGCCTGCTCCTACCTCTCTGCTCATCGCTGCCCCAGGCCACGGCAAGCGCCGCACGCAGTCAAGCACGAGACGCAGCAGCCGAGAGCAGACAGGGAGCTGGTTTGCTCTACTCCCACAGCCCTGGACACCAAGGCCAGCACAGGGCATGGGCTGAGAACCACAGGGCAAAAGGTTTCCTGACATACAGCAGGGCCTGTGCGGGGACGTGCCAACAGGCACGTATGCAGAGGGGCACACAGCACCCAGACCACGCATACGGACCCCCGGACACACCAGCAGAGCCCCGGCTCTCCCATCAGCCTTACGTCATCAAAGCGAGGCAGAAGCTTCTCGGCCAGCTGCAGAACAATCGGGTTGGAGCCCTTCTGTTCCAGGTAGCTGAGGATGTTTCTCAGCAGCATCAGGCTTCCCACACGCACTTCCCTGCAAGCATCCTGCAGCCACTCCATGCTGTCTGGGAGCAGGCTCTGCATTCTCCTTTTCTGTGGGAAACACACAACTTTCTTTGTGGGAAGCAAGGCCAGACCCCCCCCCGCCCCCCGCCCGCCCAAAAGTGCTCTGCCTGCTCTTTTCCCATCAGGGCTCAGTGGCCAGGGCCAGGGCTCTGCACACACGCAGGCCTTGGGCACAGAGGCTGCAGTGCAGGGCACAGATCTGCAAGGGGGCCCTCAGCATGCACTGGCCTCTGTAGGGAGCAAAGCTGCTGCCTCAAGGCCCAGGAGCAGCTGGCTGCCTTAGCCCGGCCCTGTGCTCCAGCTCATTGTCCCTCTCCCAGATCTTCCCGCTGGGCACTGGTGCCTTTCTCCTTGTGCAGCACGGCCAAGGGCCTGGCATGACACTCGGGGCAGATGAATGGGGCAGCGGAGACTTGGGAGCAGCTACCACACCTCCGGATTGCCAGCCAAGTCCAAGCCACTCTCTGACCCAGTGTCTCCTGTCAAGCCCCAGGCTGCCAGCATGGCTTCACCCGCCTGCCCCCCTCCTCACCATCTTGGGTCTATTCAACAGGGCCACGAGGCCTCTGAACGCCAGTCTGCGCATCTCCAGGCTCTCACTCTGCGCATAACCCTGGATGAGTGGCAGGACCTCCTCATCCATGTCGGCAAGGTCAGGGCATTCCAGCAGCTGAAATGGACACAGCACTGAAAGACTGGCACAGCCGGCAGCACTGCCCGCAGCGTGCAGCTCTCCATCCCACCCACCATCCAGGGCAAGGGCACCAGGCCCTCACAAAGCTCAGCCCAAACACAGCAGGCATTGTGCAGACACCCCTGGGCCCTGCTCACAGCCCCGCGCCTCACGGCACACTGCACACACTGCTCGCCTCCTCCTCCCGTCCCCTGAACCCTCCGCAGCCTCTTGTTCTCATCCCTTGGAGGAGCAATTGAACACAGACAGCTGCCACAAAGCAGGCACGAAATACAAGTGCTTACGAGTGGTCGCCCAGCAGAAACGAGCCAAGGCCGGGGCTACTACCAGGAGCGTATGCATTGCCCCAGCTCCATTCACCAGCATCACCCCACACGCATGTGCACAAGCGAGCACAGCATTTAGAGGCCCCTCCAGAGAGGCACTGCTTGCCATGAGGCCCACCTCGACAAAGAAAGCCATGACGGGCAGCTGATGAAACTGGTCCTCCCTCCTCAGCAGCCTTGCCAGCTGGCGGAAGATCCAGCGACGCAGGTGACTGGCAGCCCCCCTCATTGCTCTGTCAGAGGCAAGAAGGCAGTGTTGGGCCTCAGCCGAGCAGGCAAACCTCCTCTGGCATCGCTCTGCTTGGCACGCAGCTCCTGCAGCCAGCGGCATTTGCTCATGGAGCACTGCTCTTGCCCTACCACACCTTGCCATTAGAAAGTCAGCGTCAGGCATCATTACGTTCCTTTTGGTGGGAGACCGGAGAAACAGCCTTCCTGCCCAGGCGGCATGGCCTGCCCACACATCCCCTCTCCTGCCCGCTTTGGATTCCTGTGCCCCTGGGCCCTCCCCAGGTTCTCCTGCGCACGACCCTCTCCCACAGCTCCTAACACCACCTGCTCCCCCAGCAGCTCTCCAAGCTGGGCAGCATGGCAGCTCCCAGGGCCCTTCTGCTGGGCGAGCCCTTGCCACAAGGGCTGAGGCTGCAGCCTCTTTCTTGGAGAAGTGGCGTTCCCCCTCCCCCACCAAGAAGCACATGGGGAGGCACACCCCACAGCCAGGGAAGAGGTGCTGGGCCAGAGCAGGCCGGAAAGGGCTCTACCTGGCCAGCACCACCACTCCCTTCTGCGAGGTGTCCGCATGCAGAAATAGGTCCCAGCCGCCCTTCCTCTCAACAGTCACGGCTACGGTCTCATAGTGGGTGCAGCGCAGCAGACTTTTCATGGCCTGCACGGCGCACCTGCATGCAGAGCAAAGCCCAGGTCACACTGGCAGCCCGGCCCTGCCTCCAGGTGCAGCGCAGAGACAGGGCGAGCGGGATCGAGCACCTGACGTGGCTGGTGGGACAGGACTCATCCCGTTGGCATTCCCTCAAGAAGATATTTGCTTCCTGGTGGCTGAACTCTGCTGTGAAGACCATCTGCAAGAGCAGCGCCAGGAAGAGCTGGGGGAAAAACGCCTTCACCGCCTCTGGGCAGACGGGCTCCCGGATGATCTCACACAGTGCCCTCGTTGCCTGCAGAAAACACTCAGTCACACCTCTCACTCCCGAGCAGTCCCCGGCATGCTTCCACAGCCCTCCAGGTGGGAGGCTCGAGCACAGCCTTGGAGCATGGGAAATGCAGCTGGAGGCCTCAGCCTGGCTGCCTGACCAGGGCCAGCGCCCGCAGGCTCTTGGGCCTCAGCTCCTGGTTGTACACAGTGAGCCTTCCTGCCTCAGCATGACCATCACCTCGGCAGGCTTCGTGTAGCGTGCACGCTCGGCCAGGCTCCCTGTCCCAGGCCGTGCTGCCTGCCCAGGTTTTGCAGGAGCCCTACTCCTGCCCCTCACCTTGCCCCCAACCCGACCCTGGCTTTCCAGCCTGCTGAGCGAGGTCGGCGGATGCAGGGACAGCGTCGGATGGAGATTTCCTGGGCATGGCCAGCCTGGCTGTTGGTGTGCAGAGAGGCCAGGCAGCACTTGGCAGCCCTGTGCGCTGGCACAGTCGGAGGCCTGGCGCTGGCCATGTTGTAGCCATGGGCCCAGGAGAGGTCCCTGCTTGGGGGCACACGGGCAGCGGAGAGGGGGAGGGGGCCCAGGGAGGCAGGCACCAGCCTGGGGGCACGGGAGGCCTTGTCCCCTAACTCACGGCCAGCGGAAGGATGCAGTTGTTGTCCCTGTCGGAGCTGGACTGCTTGCGCAGTGGCCGCTCCTCCAGCAAGCTCAGCAGCTCCCGCAGCATGTCCGGCGCAAGCATCGGCTTATCCATCAGCACCTTCCACATGCTCACGGCAGTGCTGCAGGCCCAGAGCGCCTTGTCAGTGGCACTTCCTTGGCCGCAGCACCGTAGCCTGGGCCAGCCCTGGAGGTCCCCAGCTGTGTGCCAGCCCTGCCCCTGCCCACCCCCTCCTCCCTGGCAGCCCCAAGAGGGTCCTGCCCAGGCAGGCAGCACATGACCAAGCTGAAGCCCCTTGCGCGGCAGGGAGCGTGCAGAGCCGCTGCGCTCTGCGGCTCAAGGCAGGGACACTTGCTCAGCTCTGGCTCCTCAAGGCCTGCTTGAGGCACCAGGGCTGGGAAACGGTGGGCGAGACACAGGGCCCTGCCCCTCAGCCGTGTGCTGGCCATCTGCTTGCCTCTGGCCCTCTTTGGGCCCTTCTCCCCATGGCCAAGGAGCCACTGGAGCCCGTCCAGGCTGACGGGCCCCATACCTGTTGCACAGTGGCGAGCAGTACAGCAGGCTCACGGTCACCTCGCTGGGCTCCAAGCAGGCCAGCTGGCAAAGGGTCTTGTTTAGGGTGACCCGGGCCGACAGCTCCCTCACATACTTCACGTTCCTGTAGAGGCACCTTATGATGCGTGGCACCTGGAAGACACAAGGCGGACGGTGAGGCTGCTCCCAGAGAGCAGCCAATACCCCAGCTCCCACTCACTTCTCCTTCCCTCTCCACCACTCCCACCGCTCCTTGCTGCCTTCCAAGGGGCTCCGCTGCCCACGAACACTGGCTCTCGGCGGGGAAACAGCGCCCCAGAGGGTCGAGCCCCACGCACGCCAGCCCCAGGCTCCTTACATCTTCCAGCACAGAGAAAGCGTCCAGCAGGAACATGGTCAGCATGTGGGAAGCCACCTCCGTATTGTAGGTGCTGCAGTTCCTCATGCCCTCGATGGCTGTGACAATGACGTCTGTCCTTTCGGAAGGCTGCAGGTTTTTCACAAACAGCTGGGGCAGAAAGGACCCAGGAGAGAAGAAATGTCACGCTGCGGGCCGCACTACTGCTGCTTAGCTAAGCAGTGGATGTGGCTCTGGAGAGAGGTGCGGGGCAGTGCTGGCACCGTGGCCCAGGAGAGCCAGGAGCACGCGCTGTGCTGGGTAGCAGCAGCATGGGGCATGTGGCCAGAGGGCCACCAGGGCAAGGCAGGATGCTCGGGAGCAGGCTCACAGTGCACTGGCTCTGCAGGCAACCCTAGCTTGCCGGTGGCCAGCAGGCTGCAGCTGCTGCTGGGACTCTTGGAGCCAAGCCTCTGGCTAGTCCCCCCGCTCAGGGACAGCGGGAGACACAGCAGTGAGAGCAGGGCTGCTACCAGGCAGCAACCAGTACTCTAGGTGCCACTCAGAGCTGCTTCCTTCTCCACCACCACCTCTGCATCAACCCCAAGGCCCCCTCAGCCCCACTCGTTAGGCATCCCTTTGCTCATCCACGTCTCCTCAGGACCCCATGGCCAACAGTCCCAGCAAGGGAAGTGCTCCTCACCCTCATGATCACGCTCATGTTGCTCGTCCACGAAAGGCAGAGCTCATTGTCGGCTTCCCTCTCCTTCTGGGGCTCCACATACTCTGGATCATCCTGCAGCATCGCCCGGCCTGAACAGCAGCAGAAAGACACAGCGGTCAGCAGGAGTCATGCAGAGCTGCAGCTGGCAGACTCATGGCATCAGAGAGAAACCAGCCTGGCAGAGACAAAGGGCATGCCACGAATGGATGGGGAGCAGGATTCCCAGGGAGGGTCGGGGCCTATTCCAGGGCAGAGAAGGGCAACTGCTTCAAAGGGTACCAAAAGCCTCACGGGCTTTCCGGTGCGAAGCCCGACACAAGCCGTAGCCTCTGAGCAGGGGCTGCTGAGCGTTTTCCAGGCCAGTGGTATCCAGGACAGGTACTAAGAGCCCACTCCCCTGCTCCTACATCAGCCGCGCCTCCTGCTCCTTTGCCTCACTGAGCAGAGGGGCCGAGGCAGTGCGATGCCTTCCCCGGCCTTGCCAGCGTGGCCGCGTGCAGAAGCACACAGCCCAGCACAGCTTCTCTTACGTTTTCGCTGCACGACGAATCTGAAGAGGCAATGAAGAGCATCCAAGGCCCCGCCCTTGGTCTCCGCGTCCTCGTAAGCACAGCAAAGGATGAGACAGCCCACCAGCTGTCCCAGCATCGGCACGGGGATCTTCCCATAGCAGGCAGGGCTCTCATCCACTCCTCCAAAGGGGTGCCACACCTGGGCAAGGCGGGTGGGACAGGTAGAAGGGCTGACGGGAGGCAGTCGCCACCAAAGCCCTGAAGCCAAGACTCTGCCCAGGCATGGATCCCAGCGGAGCCAAAGCTCTCGAGGGCCCTGCAGGCCTTGCCTCCCAAAGCAGCAGCCCAGCAAAGGCAGCACTGCCAGGCTGCGGCTCACATCATGCTCCGCGCGCACTGCTCCCCTGCACAGGGCTGGGGGCACAGCTGGCTCCTGCGACAAAGGGACTGCAGAGAAAAGCCCATGGAGAGAGGGCCAAAGAGCTTTGCTTCAGGGCAGAGCCTTGCTCAGTGCCTTAACCTGTGCCCACGCTTCCCTCCGAGGGACCCCCTGAGCTGCACTGTGCTCTGGGCTGCTGCAAAGGGCCAAAGCGGGGGCTGCACGGTGCTTGGCTCCTTACCTCCAGCGAGGAATAGTTGGCCAGCAACTTGCTCAGCCTCCCAATCCTCCCCACGGCCCTCTCACGCACAGCTGCTCTCTCCGTCTTGGTGAAGGGCAGCAGCATCTGCAAGGAGAAAGGCTACTGCTCTGCCCGGGGAGCTGACGCCCACTCCAGCAGAAGCAGCTCTGCTAAGCGCCTGCCTGCAGTCCTACAGTGCACCAAGGCTTCCTCGGAGCTAGAGCCAAGCCTGGAATGGCCTTCCTGCCCCTACAGGCCCCAGCCTGCAAGGCCCACCTTGCCCTCAGGCAGCCAGCCACACCCAAGCCCCCTCCCAGCCTCTGCTCCTGGCCATGCACATGGCCCCGGGTGCCCTCTTCAGGAAGGCAGGCCTTTCAGGCCACACCTTCCCTAGGGGTCTGCAGTGGGCAGCCTGGCCTCCGGCCTCCTGGCATGGCAGAAGAACCAAGCTTC